>NC_066342.1:8712252-8753808 GCF_022539315.1 Serinus canaria | reverse complement strand
CGGCGTATGTTTCAAAGAAATTGCAAGTGTTTTTTCGTGCCTGGGGTGTTGATCATTCCACTGGTATTCCTCATGCTTCGACAGGCCAAGCAAATATTGAACGTGCCCATGGTGTGTTGAAGCATCAGGTTGTCGTGGTTTGAGAGGAAATGAGTGTTTTGGGATGATGTGGTCAAACCAATAGGTGCTCGGAATTTAATATTGGCACCTGGTTTGTCCACTGAGGGTAGGGATACACCTCTGAGAACACAGGGGGTTAAAAGCTGTGAACTCCCGGGGGGAAACTCTCTTAGGTTCCGGTTCGTGAAGACAGCAGACATCCTCTGCCCAGCTCCAAGCTGGGCGGGGGAGGGGAGGCCATGCAGGCGGAGGAGGTAGGCCAGGCCTGGGACAGAAGGGAGGGGGCCCCTGCGACATCGAAGGGTGAAAGAGCACTGCGAGGCTTCGGGCAGCCATTCCCCCCCCCCCCCCAGAGGGAGAGAGAAGGAGAGAACCTGTGCCTGTGCTGGTGCCACCTTGAAATTTGATAGCACAGCCGGCTTGAAGGAGAAGGGGGGCGGGTGCTGTGAGAAGGTGCCCGGCAGGGCAGCCGTGGGAGTTCATGGACAGGCAGAGCACAATTCTATATGTGTAAAATTAATGTAAAAATATATACCAATGTTTAATTGCTCAAACACACACAATTCATCTGAAAAAAAAAAAAAAAGAAAAAGGCATAGCTTGTTTATAGCTATTTTTGTGACTTTTTAAGGATGCTTTCAGTTTTCAAAATTCTCTGTTATTTTCTAACAGCATGACTGTGCCTTCTTTTTATAAGGGTAGTTATAAGATTCAAGTAATTTTGTCTTCTTGAGAATAATGAGTCTTTAAAGCCATTGAGAAGATGACATGTAAAACCCTCTATCAGCCTTACTAAAAGGCTGATGCAGCACTCATGTAACTAAATACAATTTTGTCTCTCTATGTACTTTGCACGTAACAAATCTGTGAAATTGAAATTTGCAAATACTCAGTCTTTACTAAATCTTGCAGCCTATCACAATTTAATTTTTTATTGTAGATGTATTTTATTTACAGGTTGTTCTCCAAGAAATTACCTTTGAGAGACCCCTGCTTACCCATGCAGCCTCTTCAAAATCTTGCTCCCCACTAACAAATAAATAGTTCCACGGCAGAAACACCATGTAGCTTGGGGAAGGCTGCTATGCTAGCACCTGACATTGCTATAATTCGTGACCAAAAAATTGAGCAAATTTGTCCATCAATTTAAATCTGACTGCAAAAATGAAATTGACTTTTGAGGTAGAAGAAAAAAATAGCAGCCTCAGTATTGGCCCCTGGGGTTGCTGCTGCAAAAACTTAAAGAAATGCTAAGAGAATTGAAAGTGCTAAGTAAGCAAACCATTGCTACATCCTAAGCACTGAGTGAGCTGCTAACAAATGCTAATAACACCAAACATGTAACACTATAAAGCTGAGCAAGACTTTTTGCTTCTTGCCAATGGACATAGCTGCCAAACTTTGAAAAGGTGTACTACTTCAACCTTTCCTCGCTCTCCTATCCATGCAAACATCCAGAAGCTGAAGGAGCAAGTAAAGTGTCATATATGGTCAATTTGTCAAGCCAAAATGGAGTTTGGACAAACAGGAATCTTGACATGATTTCTGAATGTAAAGGACTTAAAAGTTGAAAAGAACTCCAATTACATCAATGAACATTTCAGACAATGGGATCTACCATAGAGTTTCCCTCACCTAGGCTGAAAGAGAGAACTTCCCCCATGGTGCTGTGCAGCACTATTGCCAATCTACATTAGATTGCTTCCCCCATTGGCCAGTTGACCCTGCTCACCCCAATTATTCATCCCTCATCCTCCCTACAGGTTGCTGCCCTTTGCTCTGCCCTTTGCACCACCCCTGTGTCCTCAGGTCATTGACTGCTGACCCCATACTTAAGCCTGTGTACACCACATGGTTGCGTCTTTGTCCCTGATCCCTTTGGCATGGTGGATGCAATAAACCTTTGCTGGAATACATCATACAAAGAGCCTTCCTGTATTCCCTCTGCTGAGCTACCTGTGGCGTGTGTGTGTGCATGGACTTGAAATGGCTGTTCTCGTGGCCTTACTCTGAGCGGCTTCTGAAGGAGATGCTTTGAGGGAGGTGAGGGAGGTTGCAGCATTTCTACCATCCTGCCATGTGGCAACAGGGAGCCACTGTGAGAGCTGGGGTTGTTTAGCCTGGAGAAAAGGAGACTCAGGGGAGTCCTTAAAGAAGGTTATAGCAAGGTGGGGGTTTGTCGTTGCAGGCCCCCAGCTGGGTAATAATTACCATTGACTCCATGATTCCAGAAGGCTGATCAATCGCTTTATTATACTATACTATACTATACTATACTATACTATACAGAAACTCATCCCCTTACAGACAGTCCGATATAGACGGATCCAATTCGTCAATCAATCCAAAACACCATCCAGTGTCCAATTAAGAAATCACTCTTTGTTAAAAAAATCTCCTTAACACATTCCACATGTTCACAACAACAGGTGCAGCAAGTGGAGATAAGAATTGTTTCTCATTGTTTTCTCTTATCTTCTCACAGCCTTCCCCAGGAAAATGTCTGGGAAAATTCTGTTGCTCTCTGTGGCCAGAGAGCTACTAGCACAGGGGTTGGCCTCTTTTCCCAGACAACTAGTGACAGGACAAGGACATGGTCTCAAGCTGTGCCAGGGGAGGTTTAGGTTGAACATCAGGATGAAATTTCTTCACAGTAAGGGTTGTCAGTCATTGGAAGGAGTTGCTCAGGGAGGTGGTGGAGTCACCATCCATGAAGGTGTTCGAAAAACAACTGGACATGACACTCAGTGCTCTGGTCTAATTGACAAGGTGGTGATAAGTAACAGGTTGGACTTGATGATCTTGGAGGTGTTTTCCAACCTAAACGATTCTGTGATTCTGTAAAGTAGCCACCAGCAGACAAATGCAAAGTTTGGAAAATTCGGAACAAAGCATAAGAAAAATGAAAAAAAAATTTTTTTGTGGGGTTTTTTAACCTTATTTTGATTTGCTGTTTTTTCCTGCTTGTTTAAATTTGAACAGAATAAAGTTGTTTTTTCCTTTTTTGCCTTTTACTCTATTTTGCTCTTTTAAAAAGTAATTAAGTCCATCACAAGGGCTTGATAAAAGTGTCATCAAGATGCCTGCTGCTGCTCTCATTTAGCTGATGAATAAATTATAATCACATTACAATGCTGTTTCAGCTGTGATTCCAGGACCTGGGGAAAATTATGTCTGTGACCTAATGCCTGTCAGACAATGGTTTGCATTTCCAAAGAGTTTATGTAACTGACTGTTCAGGTCATCTTACACCTCCTTTTTTAGGCTCAGTGTGCAGAAATATCTGAGCCTATTCAACCTGCCAGCCATAGGGACAGTCCCCCATCTACACAAACTGGTGGTGTGTTGGGAAGGATGAAAGTTTGACAAGAAAGTTTAACAGATATGTATGCGTGGCAGAAAGCTCTCTGAATGTAGAACCTGAGAATGAAATAGAGATGGAAGCAAGTTTTGATATAGAAGGATAATAGATGTGTAAACTGAGGTTTGCTGAGTCAGTCTTGCTGGACAACTAAGAAAGCAAAGGTTATGTCAAGTTGGAAAGAGGTTTTATGACTTAGAGCAAAGGATAAGCTGACCACAAACAAAAAGATGGTTTTTACCCAGCAGAAAGATACCACAGGCAAACAAGGCATGTCAATGTGTCAAGTAGAAAAAAGGTCTAAGAATTTTCCACTGCAAGATAACTGAAAAACAACTTTAAGCTTAAACTGTAACATACTAACTCATGTGATTGGATAGTACTGACCACAATATGGTGTCCTGGTCTAGGGCAAATTTGGGAGAAAACCTCCAAAAGGCGCCCCCCCAGAAAGCCAACCAACATGGCCCTCCCCCCAACCAGTTTGGAAAAATTTCCTTGGAGACAAGTGGAAAAAACCTGTTTATTTAACAGGCAAGGCACTCCCCAGCACACAAAATGAACAATACCAGATGACAAAACTCATTTGCCGCTCTGAAGAGGTGACAATTTCAGAAAGTCTCTCCGATGGGTGGTCACTCTGTTATCAGTCCCTCCGGCACTGGGAAAGGCTGCTGCTGCCCAGAGCAGGCCTGGCAGGCTACAAAGTGTGAGCTCTCGGTGTTTCCCTGGGTCCCAGTCCGGAGCAGGTTTGAATGGTTCCAAGAAAAGGGAAATAAAAACAGTCCAGGGAAAGCTCAGACTGCCTCAGCTAGCTAAACTAACTAAAAAACAAAAGGAGCGCAGTGTTCTGCCCCATCCGTGCCCAGACAACAACAGTGTTCCCACAGATTGTGGAGGAGTGAATCCAGCCCCTGATAACAAACTGTACTTCTTCTTCTCCCCGCCAGTCTTAAAGGCATAGAATATAACATCCAACATAAACAGAACACCCGACTGGGGATACAAGCATCATAACGTCACCCTAGGACATTTGGTAATGATAGTAGTCATGATAGGCTGTAGGTAACAGTAAAGTTATTGATTGGTTGATTATGTATTAAGATGCTCAGCAAAGAAAAGTATATAATGCATTGTAACCAAAATTAAAGAGTCTTCAGGCTTGTTTATAGCTGTAGTTGACAGCTGTATGCATGGCTCTGTCACCCGCGACCCTGGACTGTTGTAACATCTTGGATACAATAAACTGTATTTTTAAGAGCCGTCTGAAATCCCGCATCTCTCGTCTCAGGCTCTTACTGTGGTGGAACACGCTGTGGTCCTGAGGCTTCTGATCATATTTATCTTGAAGCCTGAAGTGACCATTGTCACCCTCCAAAGCAGAAATCTGGGGGACATCTCCCTTTATTGATGGGGATGTAACTGAGACATCCATATAGTTCAGTCCCAACAACAGTTTCTGTGTTGTGGACCAGTGTTTTAGGTTATTCTTGTTGCACAAGACATCCCTGTCTCAAGCATTGCAGTGTGGCTGAGATGGTGGAAACAGAGGGAGATCCAAGTGCGTTGAGCTGGACCTTGTTTTGCCAAGGCTGAATTTGGTCTTTTCACGACCTGTTCCACAACAAATATGAACAGCTTCAGAGGAAAGTAAACCAAACTGAAGTGTAAGCACCAAGTCCCAGGAAGAGACAACAGGCTTCATGGCTGAGTGGCAGAGACTCCCTTGGGTGAGAAGGTCCAGAGGGGATGGGGCAGGATATGTTCCCTTACAGCCATCAGCTTCCTATAAAAATGAGATGTTCCTCTGAAAAAATGCATGCAGGGTTCCTGGGGCCTCAGTCCTCAATATGCATGTGTCTTAGGGTGACTTTATGATGCTTGTATCCCCATTCATCTGTTTAGCCCAGAAATAAGTTTTGCACCTTTAAGACTGGTTCGGAGAGTGAAAGGGAGTGGGGGGGGGGGAGAAGAAGCGCACAGTTTGTTTTCAAAAACTGCACTCACTCCTCCACATTCCTGCTCCTAGACTGTGTTGTCTGCAGCACGGACAGGTGGTGGGAGAGAGCTATCCTTTGCTTTTAGTTAGTTTTTAGCTAGCTAAGGCAGAGAAGTTCCCTAGACTGTAGTTTCTCTTTTTTCTTAGAACTATTTAAACCTGCTCTGGACTGAACACCCAAAATAACACTGGCAGCTGGCACCTGTAGCCCACCAGACCTGGCCTGAGCCATGGCATTTCCAGCACCAGAGGGACTGATAAGAGACTGAATAAGCCGAGCTACAGCCCACAAAGAAGAATTTCTGAGTCTGTCATCTCTTTTAGAACGGCAAGAAGTTTTATTGTTTAATATTGTTAATTTTTTTTTTTGTGCTAGTAAATGCTTTGCCTGTTAAATAAACAGTTTTTTCCACTTTTCTCCAGAGAAATATTTTCCAAAACCAGTTAGGGGAGAGGTGTCGCTGTTGTATTAGGGACAGATGAATGAAGTGATATAGGCCCCTATGTTCTCAAAAGGCAAATGCTGAGTTTATTAGACATCACATTCTTTTTATAGACTGTTCCGACAAAGCTGGACCTGATTGGTCCTCCATCAACACCCCTCATCATTGGCTAATTAGGAACAACACCCTTCTTGAAAACATCTTACAAGGTAAACAACCTGTTCAAAGCACCAGCTGCAAAGACTTAAGATTATTTTAATTCTTTCTCTGAGCTTTCTCAAGCTCCCCCAGAATAATGCCTGGGAAAGTGTCTTGGTTTGGAAAGACAGGTGTCTGCTAAGGAAGGCAGGAGCCTCCCCTGAAATGGAAAAATGTAAACCCCTTCCCTCCGAATTGTTATAAATTTGAAATTAAGGGGCTCTCAGGCAAAAATATGGGAGCAGGAATAACAGTCCTTTATTAGGGAAGAAAATAAAAATATAAAATAAACAATGCAGTAAACTAAAACAACACTGACAAAGTCAGAACACAACCTGACACCCTGTTGGTCAGGGTGCTGGTAGCAGTCCAATAGGAATTGTGGCTGCAGTCCTCCTGGAGTGTCAGGTGTGGTTCTGTTGGAGCAGTGATCCTGTAGAAGGGTGCAGTCTTCCACTGAAGATACAGTGGAAGAGGCAGCTGTTCCTCTGGGAAATCCAGTGGAGAAAAGCCGTGCTGGTGTTCCAGAATCTCAAGATTATATTTGGGGTAGCCATGCTTGGCTCTCCTCCCTCTGGGCAAAGCATCTCACAATGGGATGCTATAGTTCTTATCAGTCATGCAGTGACATTCAATAGCCTATTATCAGCAGATGTCCCCTGCTGAGGGAGGATTGGTTGTGGAAGAGATAAGGAAAACTGCCCACTTAACAGAAGACATCTGCCATACAGATGGCAAATACAATACAAATTGCTTGGCAATCCAGGACAGAAAGTTTATCTGACTTTTTCTCTAACCATACTGTCAGCATCCACAGAGGGGCTGCTTAAATCTGTTTTCTAGAAGAACCCCTTTAAAAGTTTTCTCCCAAATTTGCTCTAAACCAAGACAGCATGGATAGGGTATAAGCTCTGAAAACCACACTGATGGGTGTGAAGCCCTGCTCAGCAGCACTGGGAAAGAGAAGACCATTGCACTGGCCCTGAAAACTGCCTGTGTGGCAAGGAAGACGTTGAACTTTCCTGTTGGAACCTGAATCACCAGGAAGATAATTAATGCAGATTTCCTAGACAGGCAAACAAGTCTGGAGAAGTCTTGCTGTCTGGCCTGAACTGCTGAGTGGTGCTGGCAGCTCCACCCCAGGGCTTTTCATCCTGTGGAAATTTGGGAAGAGCTTCTAAGGGTTCTGGGGAAAAACAACAAGAAAACCACTTCTCTGATCCTACAAGGCTGAAACCCTCCGGCGTTGTCTGTGTAGAAGAGCAGTGCTCACTCACCTTCCTGGAGAAAGAAGTCTTGTGGAGAGATGGGGGCATCAATGCCAGCTTGAAAGGACAAAAGCTCAAGAGGAGATATAGCTGGAGGTTGAACATCTGCCCCTTGGCCCCATCAGTTCCTTTGCACCTATGTTCCCTCCAGACACTCCTTGATGGTTCCTCTTGTTTCACTGGCAACCTGTTGCAGATCTTAGGGCAACCCCAGTTGTGTCCCTGCTCTTCTTTTGTGGCTGTGACTGGAGGGCTCAGCCCAGCAAGACAGTCCCTGGAGGATCTGTGGGCAGGAGAGACAATGGCTGTGTGCCTCAATGCTTTGCTGTGCCATTATCTCATTCCCCATCTACAGCTGCCTGCAAGGCCAGGCAAGTCTCTTCCAGATTTGTTTACCTGCCAGGAGATTTAGGGGTTTTTGCTAAGAGTTGAGAAAGGGGAATAATAAGGTTTTTTAGGGTAAAAAAGGGTAATAATATAATTCAGAGAACAATTTTGTGTTCAGGCTGTGTCTGGCTTCTGGCTTGACTGATACAGCAGAATGTTCTTTAGGTTTCTATTTTGTCTGCTGTCGCGTGATGGGATGGTCTTTTCTTCTGCATGTGGACATTTGGCAACGTCTTCGTCTCCAAGCAGAACTGGTCTGGTTTTGAGGAGGTCTTGTGTTTGACTCAGGGGAATTCTTGTTATTGTTTGTGGGAGTAGTGTTTGCAGTGCCTAGGTATGGTTTTATGTTTTTTCTTGGGTACCATCTTGGACCAGATGGTAGTAGAACACATGCATACCCTCTTCCCCAAGTAATAAATTGGAAACGCCCAGAAATTTGGTGTGTTTCTGGGTCCTTTACTAGCACAGATGGTTTCTCAGTGAGCTTTGCTTGGGTGGTATTTGCAAAAGGGCAAAGTATTGGGGGGGTCAGGCTCTGATGTACAATTTTGGAAGTTGATGACATAGAGAGCCTTGCAAAGTCTTTAAACTGGAGATATTATTTTTGTTTCTCTTCGCTGCTGACAGAGGACTCTTTTGAGGGTTTGATGTGTCCTTTCTAGGATGAATTGCCCTGTGGGATTTGCAGGTATGCCTGTCTTGTGCGTGCACATATTTTGACCTCCCAAAAGGTGTGAAGTGAGTCACATCTGTCTGCCAAAGCTGGCAGCTCTTCAGGCCTGTCATGGTTTGACCTTGGCACAATGCCAGTGCCCCCCATGAAAATACTTCCTCCCTGGTATCTGCTGTGAGATGTGATCAGAAATAGAGCACAGCAGGCTCCAGCTTAGGAATAAAAGGGGAAAAACTTTATTAACCTACAACTATAAAAGAAACACACAGAACACAGGATGAAAACCTTCCAAATTTCCTCCTCCTCCTCCCCCCACCAGATTTCCAACACATCACAGTAAGACAAAACCTTGGATTTTCAATTCAGTTACCACCCCTCAGATCACTAACGCTCAGTCCATCACCACCCTTCAGATAATCAATTCTCAGTTTGTCAAGAAGAGAGGAGTCCGTCTTGTACCATAGGCTTCCCCAGGAGACACAGTTGAAACCTCTCGAGTTTCCATGTCACACGTGGCACCGCCCGGAGATCATTTTGCCATTGTGACATCTTCCTTCCATGTCCAGTGCTCTCACCATTGCACATGGACCAGAGCTGCTTCTAGGGTTTTCCTTTTTAAGGGTGCTTTGTCCAGTTCCAAAAAGAGCACAGTCTCTCACTTTTGGGACACCCGTCCCCCCCAAATTTCAACCCCTGGGGCCGAGGGGTCTCCTGAACAAAGATCTTCTTCACTGAAGATCAAGGGCCTATTACCCTCCTCACCCATCATCTCTGTTCATGCACTTCTTCACATAACATCACTGCACTCTCCTGGCTCTGAGCCATTGCCTCCCCCTAAATGCAGTCTCTGTGTCACAGGAACAAAAAGTGGTTCTGTCCATCGCTATACAAGAAAAGTCCAGCCAAAGGGCCACTCCATCATCTCCTCCCACCTAGGATTCTTCTCAGCTTCTCTCAGTTATCTTTCAGTTGCACAAACTTGCATCACACTTGCCCATTTCCTGCTATTCCATCTCTATCTTTCTCCTCATTCAGCTCCAGGAAGAATCAGCATTTGCAAGGTTTCCATCATCTAAGAGAAGGGTTAAAAGTCCCAGGCTCTGCCTGTCCATGAACTCCCATGGCTGCCCTGCTGGGCACCTTCTCACAGCACCTGCCCCCCTTCTCCTTCAAGCTGGCCGTGCTATCAAATTTCAAGGCGGCACCAGCACAGGCACAGGTTCTCTCCCTCTCTCTCTCTCCGGGGGGGGGGGGGGGGGGGGGGGGGGAGTGGGGGGTGGCTGCCCGAAGCCTCTCAGTGCTCCTCCACCCTTCCATCTCGCAGGGGCCTTCACCTCCTTTCTCTGTCCAAGGCCTGGCCTACCTCCTCCGGCTTCCCCACCCAGCTCAGAGCCGGGCAGGGGAAAGGTCTGTTCTCTTTCACGAACTGGAACCAAGAGAGAGCTTGCCCCGGGAGTTCACAGCTTTTAACCCTCCTGTGTTCTCAGAGGCGTATCTATGTCCTCAGTGGCCACACCAGGTGCCAATATTCAAATCTGACTTCCTCTCAAACCACGACAAGGCCTCGGGTAATTACTCCGGTCCCCATAGATGGTATCTGGTAGTTTTGACAGTTCAGACATGTGGCGAAAATAGCTTTTACTTGATCTTTTGAGAGCTTAAACATTCTGATAAGGGCAGGCACATTTTGAAGAAAAAAAGCGTGTGACAACTTTGGCAAAGATGTCAGGGACGTTAGCAGTCTCTATTGCCATGGCTAATTCATCTGCTTTCCTGTTCCCTTCTGTGATGATGCTTGGGAGGTCAGTGTGTTACCTCACATGCATGATATGGTAAGGTTGCTTTCTGTGGGAGATTAAACCTGTTAATGCAGAAATTAATTGGTGCAACTTTGGATCGGAAACCTCTTTGAGAAGAGCATGTTCTGCTACACCAGCAACATAAGCTAAATCTGTGACCAGATTAAATGGTTTGTCTTTGAATTTCTCAAAGGCTCTGACAACAGCTGCTAACTCTGCAATCTGTGGAGATCCCTCCACTATTTGGATGTCAGATTTCCATTTTTGGGTCTTAGGGTCTTTCTATGGCATTACTGACTTGTGGGATGACCCTGAGCCATCTGTAAAAATGGTTAGAGCTTTGAGAGGTGTTCTACTTTGGACTAATTTTGGGGTCAGATGAAAGGTTACATCAGGATTAAAAAGTTTATGTTTTGGGATATGAATAGAAATTTGGCCTGTATAGCTATCTAGGGCAAACTGGAGATTTTCATTGGTCTGGAGCAAATGCTCCAGGTCTCCAGTGGTCAGTGGCAAGTATATGCATGTGAACTCACACCCTGCAAGAGAGTGGAGGCGAGTTCCGGCCTTTTTTATTAGATGTGACATGATTTCTTGGAAGGCGGTAATTGTCTTTGTAGGTTGGCTGTTTGTAAAGATCCATTCCAGTATTAGTAAAGGGTCTCGAAGTTGAGTATTCCATTGGAAAATCAGTCCATAGAACCGAGGTGCTTTCCCCAGAATGATGGACTGGAAAGGCAGGCTGAGCTCAAAGCAATGGGCTTTGCATGAAGACAGGGTTTCTTGGACCTTGGTGATGGCATCTAGGGCTTCTGTTGTGAGAGTGCGTGGAGAGTCCAGGTCTCCGTTGCCACGAAGAAGGTTGAACAGGGGAGAAAGGTTCTCTGTTGTAATTCCTAGCAGGGGACGTACCCAGTTGATGGATCTGCACAGACTGTGTAAGTCTCTCAGAGTTTTTGGGTTGTCTCAAATGGCGAGATGCTGGGGTACGATGGTCCTTTCCCGGATCTGGAATCTGGGAATAGGTTCCAAATGGGAGACAGGGTGTGAGCAATGTACCACTGGCATATAGTGGGACATTTCTTTAGTCCTTGGGGAAGAAAACACCAATGACATCTTTTGAGTGGAGCCTCTGTTAAGAGAGGGAATGGAGAAAGCAAACTGTGGAGCATCCTGGGGGTGCAGCGGAATGCTGAAGAAACAGTCTTTAATATCTATGATAGCAAGTGTTCAGTCTCTAGGCAGCATTGATGGCTAAGGCAGGTCAGGCTGGAGGGGGCCCATGTCCTCGATGACCTTATTGATTTCGTGAAGGTCGTGGAGGAACCTCCACCTGACCGTTCCAGGTTTTTGCAGTACGAAGACTGGAGAGTTCAAAGGGCTGGTGGTCTCGACAATGTGGCCTTCCACAAGGGCTTGTAGTGCACACAGTTTGACTTTAGAAAGGGGCCACTGATCGATCCAGATTGGGTCATGGCATTTCCAGGTGAGCCGAGGGGCATCTGGTAGTGCGCGCTCTTTAGTGGCCCCGATTAGAAATCCTGACAGGAAATACATAGGGAAGCCCCCCATTGGGATAGAACACCCCTGCCCCAAAGGGTGATGGGGGCCCTTGCCAACTTGCCTTCAGGCCCTTCAACAGGGATGTTGTGCTTGCTTTGCATAGACACTGTGACTCTACCAATCCGTGAAATCATGCCTGCTACCGGTTGTAGTTTCCAGTGTGCTGGCCATTCTGAGCGAGTGATGATGGTCACGTCAGCACTGGTGTCCAGCATCCCTGGTAGGTGGATCTTCTATCCTCTGCAGGACAGACCACACTTGATGATAGGCTTGCTTGGTCCCACAACTCGTGCCCACAATGCTGTAGGGTTGAGAGGAAGCTGTTCCCTGTGATTCTTTGGGAGTAGAAAGGCTTGTGCGATTGGAGTTCCCCTTTAAAGGAAAAATGGTAAGTCTATGCAGTACACCTGGACAGAGATTTCTTGCCCCGAGTGCACTGTTTGTACTTCTGGAACAACAAAGATTTCTTCTGGGCCATGGAGAGTGTCACCTATAATTAAGATGTCAGAAGGACCACCTTTTGGCCCACGCTTGCTTGTGGGAACACGATAAACATTCTCATTATTAAAGTCAATGGACAGAGCAGTTACCAGCTGGTGCTGGGTTCCCATCTGTGTTGCTCCGTGTGTTGGATCTTCTTCATGCAGTCTGGAATCTCCTGGGATGATGTGTGGTTGGGTCTGGACGGCTTTTGATTTGTTGTCTTTGCGCGGGGCCTGACCACGCTCTGCTGGAAGTTTCCCGAATGCTGCTGGTAGTGCTGCTGATTCTGGGGTTTTTGGTAGGTGTTACAGGGGTTTCAGGTAGGTGACCTGTCTGGACAGTCCTTTATAAAATGTCCAAATTCTCTACAGTGAAAGCAGCGGGCCTGGTCTTTAGAAGCCACTACTGCATATGCACCAGAAACTCCTTCAGCAATACCCTTGGAAACTGCTTGGGCCACTGTATTTTCAGTGGACAAATGATGTGTACAGCTTTCCAGCATTTCCTCTATGGTGGGTTCTGTATCCAAGGGTAGGGCCCTCAGAATTGGTTTATACTGATCATTAGCAATACTCACGGCAAGCTTGCACAATAGTTCTTTTCTTGACTCTGTGTTCTCCATTTTTCCAGAGCATCCTTAATTCTCTCCATAAATTTGATAAAGCTTTCATCTACCCCTTGTTTAATATTAGAAAAGTATTGGGTAGGAATAGAGTCATCTGGGGTAAGAAGTAAGGAAGTTTTTGCTGCAATAGCCAAGATTTGCAGTGCTGCTTTAGGTAAGGTATTAGCTTGGTCAGAGGGTTTCTGTAAATCCCCTTCCCCAGCCAGTTGTTTGATTGTAAAATCTGACCTATCAGCATCTGTAGCATAGGTATCTGATAATGCTTTTAACTGTCTTTTCCAATGCCTTTCCCATAACATATATTCTGCTGGAGAAAGAAGGCAGTGGGCAATATTTTTAATATCACAGGGTACTAAAACATGTGCTGAGAAGATAGCTTTTAAGAAATTTCTAAAAATATGTGAACTTCTACCATGTTCTATGGCTATATTTCATAGTTGTATAAGTTCTTTATTTGTGTTAGGCTCCCATGTTTTTCTAGTAGTGGCCCTGCCTCTTTTTCCCTTTATATAAGTTACTGGGAAGGCAGAGATTTTCTGAGCCATTTCCCAATCCCCTGCCTGAGTTGCTTCCATTTTGATTAGACCCCATGGATCAATGTCCTCTGTATCACAATCAGACTCACTGTCACTGCTGTCCTCAGAGGAGGCGTGAGAGTGAGCAGGCAGTGCCGTAAGCTTTTTATGGCGTGTTGGAGCGAGATTTTGCAGGGGTGTATGGGACTGGAGAGAGTGTGAGGAGGCACATGGCAGAGCTTAGCTAGCGGGAGGCAACAGTGGAGCTGGAATGGCAGTGCCATGGGTGGCACAGCTTGCGCAGGACTGAGACGCGTGGAGTAGTGGGGTGCTACCGTGGGGGGTCCCAGAGGTTCTGTTCGGGGGACTCTGAGGCTGGGTGTGTGGTTGTAAAACCTGGGGATGGGGGCAAGGGAGAAGTGGGGGAGAGGAGGTAGTGGGATTGCATGGGGCTGCCGCAGGTACGACAGGGCGTACAGCGTGGTTTGCTGGGGCTGTGGCGGGCAGGCAGGCAGGGAGACCTCCTGCTGCAGCCAGGATGGTAGCAGCGGTAAGGAGACACGACCCAATAGAAACCGGCACAGTTACATTCGGAGCTAATGTGTCAGGAGGGTGTACACAGGATACCGTGGGTTGCGTAACCGGTGGAGTGGAATTTGTGCATGCTGCATCCGAGGGGGGTGCCAAGGGATAGGCGGAGCCCACGAACCCCACGGGCACAGAGGGGGTGGAGGTGCGCAGCGCAATTTTTGTGTTCCCCATCGCAGGGAGACGGGATGAGGGTGAAACAGCACCAGAGGCAGCATTAGGACCTACAGAAACCGGAGGACTGAATTCTAGGGTTGAGAGGGGAATAATGTTATCAGCGTGATTAGCATTTGAAGGGAGGGTGTCTGGTGAGAGAGATAAGGTTGGAGTGTTCTTTTGGGGGGGGGGGGGGATTGCAGAGGGGCTGAATTTTCTATATTTTTTTTTCTACAGCTTTGGTAATAATGTGAAAGGTAAAAACTGAGTTACAGAAAAATCTTGATTAGTTTGGAGGGTATATATCCTGGTCCCAACTGGGTCCCAAAAGGAGTCTAGAGTGATAGTGGGTCTGTTAGTATCTGGAAACTGGGAAAGAATCCATTTTATAATTTTTTTCAGGTTAGTTTTTGGGAGATTACCTTTAGAGAGAGAAAAGTTGTTAGAAGATAGGATTTCTAGGATTTGTAAATATAAGTCTCTCTCGTTCTGGGATTGTTTTAATGTACTAGGTTTTGACCCCATATTTCCCAATTCCCTGCCAGCAGAAAAAAGAGAAAAAAAGGAAAAAAACCCCAAAAAAGGACCCAAGGTAAATGCGCACAATAAAGGCTGTTTTAAAACTTGCACTTCTTCAGCCAGATGTGGGTCAAAGCTCTGCTGGTGAGTGGTCTGCCTTGTCCGGCTCCGCAGGATCTCATCCTGGATGTCTAAGTGAGGGTCGTCGGATGCCTCTTTGGATAACAACTTCTATAACAGAGAACTTATCTTCAAGGGGTCTTGGCAAGCAAAGGCAGTAACAATTTCAAGTAGAAATGCTGCTCCAGCGTTCAGTGCACCAATATGAGGCAACTCTGGCGTTTCGGTGTCTCCCAGACCCTGGCTGCTGTGGGTGTCCAAGACAGAGAAGTCCAATTGAGTACAACCTGTCTGAGCCCCTCAGGCAGGCTCCAGAGCTACAGGCAGTATTAGAAAGCAGTTCAGCTCCTTGTGATTACCAGGTCATTTGTGATTTCAGCTCTTAAGTGATTTCTTGCTCATTTCCTCTCTTAGGCTGCTGAACGCCATGGAGGCATTGCAGGCCCTGTGCCTGCTACACACCAGCACCCCCAAGGCCTCAACAGGGCTGCTCTCAGTCCCTGCATCCCCCATCCTGTATTGAATACCAGGGGTTGCCCCAAACCAGTTGCAGCACCATGCACTTGTGGAAAATCATGAGTATGGGGATCGGCTGTCCGTCTCTGCTCCCACACACGCGTAGGATGGTTCTTTGCATGCTGGGCCTCATAGGACGAGTCTGGACACTAGCTTTTCGGTCTTCAGAATTGTTTATTATTTCTTATCAACCAAGTTCCTTCTCTGCCCGACCTGGATCCGACCAGCAGGGCAGTCAAAGGCACTCTGACCGCCCACGAGGCGGTCGCGTCTTTTATAGTAAAAACTAAGTATATCATATTTACTCTTTATTCCCAATACCTATCACCCTCGTCACCACGTGCACCTTCACCACAGACCAATCTACAAGTGCCAACATCACCACAGAAGATGGATGACAAGAAGAAGAAAGAAGAGCCTTGTGACATGCCCTGATTCCTCCATCTTGTCTCCACAACCCCCCTGTACCAAAACCCCAAAATCTGTGTTTTACCCTATAATTAGGTCTTCTCTTCACCATTCACACCCAAGTGATTCTCACAGGTTTCATCTCCTCATACACAGGTGGCACATCCCTAGATGGATCAAAATCAAGCCACCAAGTGCTTCTGGCAACATTCCAAGACTCCTGAGGGCCCCCCCCCCCCCCCCCCAAGGGTTCTCTCGGTAGCTCTGGACATCAGGAGTGATGCGCTGAGTTCCCACACATGAGGTTCACATGAGCTCATTTCTTGAGCTTATCCAAGTCCCTCTGAATGGCATCCGGTCTCTGACTGTATTTCTTGGACATTAGGTTGGCAATTGGGCCAGTAGCATTTTATTGACATCAGAGGTGGCTGCAGAGTGAGGCACAAGACTTTGAGGCTCTCTGCTGGAACTGCTACTGAATTCACAAGAGATACCTTGTATCTCAGTCTTCGCTGGCTGCGACCCCTAGTCCGGCTTGGCTGGGGGGAATGTGGCAAAATAAAGGAACGGGTACGATGAATTTTGCCCAAAAATACACTTTAGTAGGAAAATAACAAAACTGGAAACCACACAGTTCGTCGACAAAATCCAAAGACCGGGAGGGGTGTGGCAAACACAACAAGGTATAGGGGTAACCTGAGGGCAGGGGTCAAATCACGAACGGGAACTTGGAACATGACCTTATTTGTAACAGGTACCAAACCAACTGAGAACAAGAACCAGAAATTTGACCAAATATAGGATAGTTCCATTAACATATTGACTCCCATGACCACACTCTTCTTGCCATGACCTGACTAGATGTCCCTTTTTCAGTATCTTTTTTCCCATGGTCTCAGGTTGATGCTTTCTGTATATGCTACTGAGGCTAAACCAGTATTTATCTCAGCCAGCCGTGTTTCCACAACTTTGCACACGGAGAAAGGAAAAGTAACACTTTGTAAAGTCATTGGGGAGAAGATGGCATTCTTTCCTCAAGGTATGTATTAATTGCCCTGAACATTTACCTTGTCTGTCCTCTGCTTCCTTTTTCTACCTCTGTTGGGGTTGGGATTGAAGGCCCTTGAGATGATAGTTTGAGTTCCGACTCAGGTGTTTATTGTTTCTTATCAATGTTACAGCCTCACAGCTGTGAGTTCTGCAGTCTTTGATTAGCAAGGCAGAAAATAGCTATCTCTTGTTACAAGGTCTTTTAAGGCTAAACAATTAAGAAATAACACCTAAATTATTTTCCCTTTTAACCCAATAACTGATCACTCGAAGTCCACAATGTGGACTTTTCTGTCCAATTACAAAATACTACCCAAACCCATTAAGAAGAAGGAAGAAGAAGATAAAGAAGAACAACCTTCATATATTATTACTATATTCTAAAACCCCAAACTCTAAGTTTTCCACCCTGTGATAGCACACACTTCTAACTGTCACAGACATGTTTTATGAAAAATCCTTTCCTTAGGATTTTTCCTCCTGAGAAGCTGAGAGGCCTAAGGAACAAAATGTAAACAATAACTATCTGCTGCTGTGGAATGCAACAGGTGGATCTGTGATTGGTCTCATGTGGTTGTTTCTAATTAATGGCCAATCACAGTCCAGCTGTCTCGGACTGTTTCAGTCAGTCCAAGCCTTTGTTATTCATTCCTTTTCTATTCTTAGCCAGCCTTCTGATGAAATCCTTTCTTCTATTCTTTTAGTATAGTTTTTAATATATATAATAAAATAATAAATCAAGCCTTCTGAACATGGAGTCAACTTTCTCCTCTCTTCCCTCATTCTAAGCCCCCTGCAATCACTGTCACATCTAACCAACTACACACCCACAATCCCAGTGCTATCAATCAATTTTGGAAGCCTTCTCCACAGCCTCAGGTCAAATGCAGTGTTCTCTTGAGGGGCTGTGCCTTTCAGCACAGAAAGTTTAAAATTCTCAGCATCCAAGATTCCAACATCTCCCCCTCTTGTCTGAACCATGAACATCGACAACTTTGTCAACCATCTGTCAGACACACATTTGACCAAACCCCATATTTCGCTTAAGCTATCATCTAACAAAAATTCTGCAACACCACTGGTTCCCACACCCATGTAGAAACCCAAAGGCCACAATCTTCTGTGGGCGAATCACAAGGGTTGGAATCTCTGTGCAATCCACATCTGTGTGTCTTCTTCTCTGCTTGTGGAGTGGTCAGCGTTTTCTTGCACTTGATGGAGTTTCACATTCTTCACTGAAATCCACCTGGACTTTGTAGCTATTAAAACACAAACAAACCCATGTTCCCACAGGGACTGGAGGATTTTCTCAAAATCCTGGAAGTGAAGAATGGCCCTGATGTGAGAAATAAAATATTGATCAGTTCTGTTTTGCAAAATTGTGCCGCGCTGCTGCGTCGAGTGCACTTTACTCCCCTGAGAGCGGGGGGGAGATGGCGCCGGCTAGCTGGGAGCACAGCAGCAGCTAGCAGCTGGGGGCACTACCCTGATGCACCGGGGTGTCTGGGCAGCGCCTTCGACAGGGCAGCAATATCGAGAGGAGCGGCAAAAGCGGAGAAGCTTGAGAGAAAAGAGGGTCTTAACTCGCCTGGTGCAGTCCAGAGATTTATTGTCTCCAGGGGATCCAGGCGGGAAAAGGCAGAGAACAAAGAGCAACAGCAGTATATAAAGGGGGTGGAACATAGGTACAAGAACCAATGGGGGAAACTGAGGAGGGGAATCGGACATAACTGACACGGGCGAGAACTAATGATATAAGAGCTAGGGAGGGGCTCGGAGCACCTGCCCAATCACCTTGTGAGGAAGGGAGAAGTTTCTGGAGAAATGGGCAGGGCCCCGGGAGATGGACAGGGCTCTGGAAGAGGGGAAAATGTAACAAGTGGGGTGGTTGCTAAGGGAACGGGGGTGGAGACAAGGGCTTGGCAGTATGCCCAGACTGGGAGGGAACCATTTCAGGGAGAGGGGGAAACCAGGACTGAACCATCAAAATAGGTTTAGGATTACAACTGGGGGGAACATTACAAAATGGGGAGAACAATACAAACAGGGAATATAACACAACTGGAAATTGGATGCGCACCACAACAAAATTGCATAGAGAAATGCAAGATAATGACATAAGTTGCTATTACTAACACTCTTTGGTTATGAGCATGGGGAAACATCAGAGCAAAACAATGAATGTAGTGAAGAAGAAACCAAGAGTAATTAGGAATCAATTGGATAATTCACATAATCAATAATACAAGAGAAATCATACAATTACCAAGCACTACAACACTGAACTGTCATCCCAGAGTCTGCAGCAGCTGATAAACCTCAAAACAGCAGAGAATTGGAAATCATGTCCAGATTCATATTTTTCCAAATTCCCTTTAAAAAGTAGGCTCAGCTGTCACATATGGTCAAATTGCCAAGCCAAAATGACTTGAATACTTTTTGATACAGAAAATATCTGGGTTGATTGTCAGTCATCCCATCCGAGTAGATCTAGAGCTTGGCCAGAGCCCGATGGTGGATGTCACTCTAACACATTTTAAAACAAGACTCTTAAAAATAGCAGTTATGACTAAAAAACCTTGGGGTTAAAAACCAATCAAAGCATCAAGTAATTTAATCCTGCCCAAGTTTCCTTCAGGACAGAGATTCTTCAAACACAGCAAACCTCTTCTTCAAAGATCTGCAAGTGGTCACAGGCAGGATTTTGAGCCTGGATCTGGACACTGAGAATGTGAAGGTGGAGGAAGTGCAGCTGAATGAGAGACTGATTACCTAGTATGAAACCAAAACCCAAAGAAAGAATATTACAGCTGGACTCTCTGCTGGAGTACTTCTGTAATAATAACTGAAGAAAGCCACAAGACTAGCAGTCTGGATAAAGAAAAAATATAAGTAGTTAGGAAACAAAAAGCAGGATCCTGAAGAGACACATGTCTTATAGGTGATCACACAAAGAGATGTTAAACCACATGAAAGTCGGCTGTAAATCCTACAATACCTTAATAATAATTCTTATCACAAAAATCAGAGAAATCACATGATATAATCAATATAATAGCAGCAAGTGTTTGAAGGGGTTAAGACAAGCTTTTTTTAAGCATTCATGTGGTATTATCAACAATCACTATTTATCGGCATTACCTATTGAAAACAGAAATAAGAGAGGTTACAAGCTCACTACCAGCAATCCCCAAACATCAAACATTGGGAAATCAGCTGATGACCCTGCAGATAAGATTTGATTGAAGTTTCCTAAATGTTCTGTCTTCAGACAAATTTTGGGTAGTTGAATCATTAGTAATACTTGTATCTTTACATAGTGGTTTCACTTGGTGGGAAGCATTTTTCACAGTAAAAGATTTCCATCTATGTCATATTTGGAATAACAATGATTTGCATAGTGTTTCCCTTTTCTGCATCTTAGGCAACGACTTGGTGCTGCCGCATTTTCTGTGGAGTTACCTTGTTGAAAAGTTGGATGAAGTGCTGCGAGAGTTCTTGAAAGTCTTTTGTCCTGCACTGGAAGGAGTTTCCCTATCTGTTCTCCCCAAACACCTGCTTGAGTTGCTGCGATATGCTGAGGTATGCCCACCTTACTGCATGCCTCTATCATTTCAGTCATGGTTGGTTGACCAGGCACAGCACTCTGCATTGGCATTTGCAAAAGCGAGACTTCGAAGCAGATGTGGCTTCACCGCTTCATCACTTACTTGTCTGTCCATATCTTGCGTGAGACAATCGATGAATGAAGTGAAGGGTTCAGAAAGACCTTGCTTTATTTCTGTGTAAATGCCTTCTGGAGTTCCAACTGGTTGAATTTGCAGAATTGCCTTTCGTGCTGTATCTTTGATGTCTGCAATCCCATCTGGAGGCAACTCTACTGACTGATCTTCAGGTTTGTCATGGGGTTCATCTCCTGCTAATTGAGCCAGTGTGAGACCTGCATGCGGCCCTCCTGCATAACTATTTCTCAGTTGAATGAGAGCCCTTTGCCATCTTGCATCCCACAGAAGGAGCTGTGAATCTAAAAATTGTCGAGGCAATGTACCTACAGTCAAAAGGCACCAAGTCATAATTGTTGAATGTGCCTCTCAAAAGCTGTTTGAAGTATGGGGACCCTAAACCATTATTTTTCACTGCTTCCATCAAACTTTTGATCACTCCATGATCCAGAGGTTCCCATCTAGGATTTTCATTTCGTCTCCCATATCTCACTGGCAATGCAATGATATCTGTGTCTGCTCTAAGTATCTTTCTTTCAGTGCTTTCTTTCTGATGTCTGCCCAGTTTGTTGAACCAGACATATCTCTTGAGACATTTCTGTTAAATGAGACCAAATCCATGCTTGTATTCTGTGGATTTGTAGCCTGTCAGGATGCACCTTCTTCTGGCTTGAAGGTTGCATGCATCCCATGCACCCCTCCCCCTCCTATTTGAGGCATGGGGAGGGACTTCTGTGGTTGTGCACACAGGGGAAATGAGGGTGCAATGGCTGAACCCGCCACTGGTGGCACTGCAGATGGCATCAATGTAGACATATAGGGAGTATTTACAGAGGATGCAGAAAGGGTGTTGCCATCTTGCCCTGGAGAAGAGGTTTGAGGAAACTGTGCACCATGTCATGGTAGGAATTCCTGAGCACATTCCCTGAGTTGAAGGAATAAAGTATAAAGTCTTTTGAAAATGGGAAAACATGTGGACGAGTCATGGAACTGGACTGTTGCCCTGGGAACCAAGCTCTTGGGGCAAGCAGGTGAGATGCTGGAGTCCTGCCTGTTGTGAGCCAAAAGCAGGGTGGGACCTGTGATGGCATAGGAATGCCTTGCCTGGATGTGATGGTTATATTTTCGCTGCTGCTATCTTGAACTGGTGGGTGGTGTTGTGCTCCTAAATCACTCATGGGTTGAGCTCTATTCTACTGACCAGTCTTTGGAATGTGTGCTGCAGTTGTCATGTCTTGTCCCGACACTTCCCATTTAACTGGAAGTATATTCATTGTATTCTACTGGAAGTATATTCATTGTATTCTGTTCACCTGAAAAGGGAACTGGAAAAGATACTCTGAAGGCTTGTTTTGACTGAAGCAAAGGATCTGGCATTGCTGTATTGAATCCATAATGTGGTTGAGTTGGCTGCAGTGGTGCTGTTAAACCACTTGGTGGCGCTGTTGCTGCATGGTCTGGTTGCGAGGAAGCCAATATGGGTCCAGGCTCCGGTGCTGCAGCTGCAGTCGCCGCCGGTACTGGTGACGCCGGGCCGTGCCAGGGCTCTGCTCCAGCCGCAGCAGGCAGAGCTGCTTCTGCAGTGGGCAGTGCTGAGTCCAGGGGTACAGCCCTAGCTGTGGGTCTCGGCAGTCCACGAGGAGCGGCTGCTGCTTGGATTCTGGGAGGAGCGGTCCTGGGCAGATTCGGAGGCTGCGCAGTCTGGTGGGGACGGGGGGGGGGGGGACGACGGGACGGGGGGGGTTGTGGGCAGACACGGAGGCTGCGCAGTCTGGAGGGAAGGAGGGGCGAGGGGGGGGATGACGTCGGACTCACTCGATCCGGGTCCCACCCACCATAAAGTGGCCTGGGGCTCCGAAGCGAGAGGGGGTGGAACAAAGCTGACGTCATCTGATCCCGAGCCTGCCTCTGCAACAAGGCTGACGTCTGCCGGCCCATTGCCCGCCCTTCCGACGTCATTTTCGGGCCATGGGCGGGGGCAGGAGCTGTGGGTGGACCCCCAAGTGGCAGGGGCGTTGCCACCCAAGCTCCGGAGGCAGGCTTAGCTGCTTGGAACTTCCCACAAGGTGGGGAGGGCCATGGAAAAAGGTGCGGCTGCTTTCTAGTCCCCGCCGCTTCTTCGGATCCCTCAGCTCCCGCGGACCCCCCCCCCGCCCCGCTCCCGGCTCAGGGACATGCGCAGTTGTAAAGAATTATAAAAATGCCATGTCCTCCTCTTCTGCTGGCCCCAAGAGTAGCTTAACTTTTGGAACTTCCCCGAGGTCCCTCCCGGCCTCTGCCTGGGTTGCAGCCTCCCGATCCCCCGCCTCCCCCGGCCCCGGGGACGACCCCGCGCCTGCATTCACCAGGATAAGACCTTCCTCTTGTGAATGGAATGGTCGGATTGGACTCTGCTGGGTCAAGAGCTCCAGAGCTAACCATTGCCAAGCACTGGGGGAACTGAGAGAATACTGGAGAGAACCAGGGAAAACAAACATAAAATGGAAAGCCTCAGATGGAATTTATTGGATTTGTGGGAAAAAGGCGTACAGCAAGTTACCTCCCTGATGGAAAGGATCATGCACTTTGGGCATGATCTGACCCATGTTCTTCACTCTGCCCCAAACAAAAAGCAGCCTGCCAGGGGCCCCATTATATGCGACCCTAAACAGGGAGAAGAGGAGTCTGAAGAAAATGATCCCTGTCATAAATGGCAGGCAGACTTGGAGAGAGGAAGAGTGGCCAGTGGCGAGAATAATTGATTATTGGGGACCGGCCACTTGAGCTCAGGATGGAAGCTGGGGGTATAGGACCCCAATTTATCTACTGAACCGACTAATCAGGCTGCAGGCAGTGGTAGAGATAGCGTCAAATCACACCCAGAGGCCCTTGACTTGTTAAGCCGGCAGCACGCTCAAGTGCGGGCTTTTGTGTACCAAAATCGAATAGTATTAGACTATTTGTTGGCCGAGGAAGGGGGAGTGTGTGGAAAGTTCAACGAGTCAGAATGCTGCATTGAGATTGATGATTATGGGGAAACCATCAGGGGTTTGGCAGCAGAGATAAAAAAGGTGGCTCATGTCCCAGTCCAGAAATGGAATTCTATTTTACAGTCAATCTGGTGGGGCAGACTATTCGATGGAGCCTGGTGGAACAAAATTATATTCTTTGTAATGTGTTCAGTAGCTGGGGTCATATTCCTCCCATGTCTAATACCTTGTTTTATTAGATTGATACACTCCGTGGTACAGGGTATGCAAATAGCAGTTGTGCCCGTGGACCCGGAGTTGGCTTCCAGAAACAATGTATCCAAGATCATGAGCCTGGGGGAGGGCGGATGTATGAGCAATGCCACTGAGGTCCTTGCAAAATTTGAAAAACAGGTCAGAAGTAATGAGAATGGTTACAATGGCTATCAAGGAATCCCACAAGGAGAACAGGGCATGCAGAGAGTCTAAATAAGTCCTTCTCTTTGTAGGAGATCCTTGGAGGTGGAGGGTAGATGTAGAAAAATATAGATAATAGTTATATGGGTTGTAGTGGGAGCATGAATTAATGTGTGCATATTGAAGGGGAGGGATTGTAATATATGTTATGAAATAATTCATGTTTATAGAGAGAATGTATTTTACAAGATTGTGAAATGCAAACGAGCCTCTGACCACAAGCAGCCCAGAAGTAGACGTCTACTTGAAATCTCGAGATTCCTGAAGGTGGCAGGAGAATAATACACAGTTAATTTATGAATAGACATGGCCAGTGCGATGATTGCTGCTCTCCCAAGTGACCGAGTGATCGGAAGACGCCCAAGGACGATCATCGCCCAACTGATACCATCGATCGAGATAGCAGAAGTCGCCAGAATGATACATCTGAATACACGACTTCCCCTGACGCGATTAACACTGGCTACCGCTCAGGAAACAGCGATTGTCCAGCTCTGCGCAGTGAAAGAAACTGTCTTGAATATGCAGAGTTACAAAAGAAATTGGGACTACTCCGCCTCAGGCATAAAAAACTGTATAAAACAGTCCCGCAAGAAGCAGCACTCGTGAACAGGGGAAGGTCTGATGCTATAGAGGTCAGATCTAGGTTCGCCCAGCGCCGACCCCAGGCTCGACGCTGTCTCTTTGGCTGTGGGGTTTTTGAGGACCCTATTTCGGTCGTGGAAAAAAAACAAAATCTTTTTCGCACTTTGATAAATTTGGCTTTTCGATTGATCATTTAAACCAGTATATATACAGTTTTTAAGCCTACAAAGCATTTTCCAATGTGCTTGGTTAGTCCAAATCAGCAAATATCAATAAGCTGGGATCAGCAATTTCATTATCTTTCCAAGTGGTCGTTGGCTTCCTATCCTTCTTGTGGTCATCTGGAGGGAAGCCTTACAGTGGTGTCTGCTACATGATTTTGTCAAGTGCATCAAGCTTTTTACTATACATAAGCATTTAGCTCCTTTGTCGCAATATCTCTTAGCTTTACCACAACTTCCTCTCTTTTATTCTAAGCATCAGTCGTCTTGCTACCTCATCTCTTTTACTTTATTATATTTCTTTTATTTCAATACTTTATTTGGCTATTTGGTCAGAAAGTTTCAAAAACTTTCTTTGTTTCTATTTTCTACACAGCAGATATAAGCATTTGCTGATTCCAGTGCCAATTGACATGAATCACATAACCATTTTTCACAATCCCCCCCCTTTTTCTTTAGGTTATTGATTGGTGTATTTGCTTCAAATTGAGCTAATACTTTTTGGGTAGCAGTTTTATTTGGTTCTGCTTTGGCCTTGACTATCATAAGGGAGTGAGTTTTTTCTCCGGTGGTTGTTATTTTAGGGTTTATGGGTGTTGCTGAAATCTGCATTCCCTGGATCACTGAATCTGTTAGCCTAATAAAGCATGGAATCATACATGGTGCGAAAAATGCTTATTTTATGATTGGCTTTTTGCAAATATTAAAATGAATATTATATGTGTTGTGTTAGAAAGTAATGCTGTATTAATTCTCTTAAGTAGTGTGTTAAATATAGTTTTAGGTTATAAAAAAAAGTTAAAATAGAAACTATGCTATGTAGGATACTTTTTTTAAAGAAAGGACTCGCAGTGAGATAGCAGCCACAGGACACCTAAATCTTTCGGAGAAAAAGAATTTATTGCCCTCTTATCAGAAGAAACTAACTTATTCCCGCCTCAAAGGCGCCATTAGGATTCAGAGGAAGAAGTTGATGATGACCAGACAGAATCCTGTGTTTGAATGGAATTGATGCATCATGTATGCGGTGTATGAATATGCAACAGGCTATTGTTTTTAAGGGTTAATCCTTTTTTAACTGGTGTCCTTTTTTGGGCTTGTGCTGCCCAGAAAAAGGTACCCAGACGTCTGTAACTCTTTGTTTCTATTGTCTCATATTGTCCTAATTCAAATTGTCCAAATTATTATTACTCTAATTGTATTGCTATTTTTATAACCATTTTATTACTATTAAACTTTTAAAATTTTAAAAACAAGTGATTGGCGTTTTTCACATATGGTATAAACAATAGGCCTAATGCAGAACAAAGCAACATGAACCCCAACTTTTTCTACCAGGCTCCTTCAAACAAATTATTCCACCAATTGTCAGTTAATATGGAATTCTATTTTTGCACTGGAACATGTGCAACTTGTTTAATTTTGTCTGCCAAATTTGTAATAGCTTCTCCATTATCATCAATCTTTAAACATCACTCAGATGTACTAAATTTTCCACAAAACCTCCCTTTCTTCAGCTAATAAATAATCTAGGGCTAGCCTATTCTGATATACTGCTGCTCTGGTCTGGGTTAGTTGTGTAGCTACAAGCTTCAATGCCTCTGATGTTTGATTAGAAGTAATTTCTACAATGGCCTGTAATCTAATAATTCAGTTAAGCATATAAATAGGGGTTCTATAACCCCAGTTGCCATCCTGAGCCCAGGAGGCAGGATCATAGTAATCTATGATCCATTGGAAAGTCTATTCTTCATTATTCCAGGTCTGTTTTCCTCCTATTTCAGTTTGTTTTCTTCTGCGGAGAGTTTCATAAAGAGGTCATCCTAAATATTCACCTTTGCTCCTCGGTAGCAAAAAGAATGCAGGTTGTATAATTCCAATTGTACAGGTACCTTTCCATCTCTTTGATAATTCCTTATATGCCCTTTTAACACATATCCAAAATAATCCATTTGAAGCTTTCCACTTTTCAGCCGTCTGCCCCGGATTTTCCTTATATCCCTTAAGATCTTTTGCCTCCTCAAAAGGATTAGCATGTGTTACACTTTTCCAGCAAACAGTCCCGTTGGTACAATTGATAGACCAATAACCTATTGGTGGTTACGGCCACCAGGTCATAAAAGTGGAGCTGTTGGAATATATCATCTTGCAGAGGGTATGTCCTACCTATGTAGTAAAATTGTTTCCTTTCCTAGAAATACAAATTTGGCCTACTACTTCATGACTCAATATTTACCCCTCAGATAGAATTTCATTCAATCTTTGTGTCCTGCTCCATAATATCAACTGATCAGGTCCTACCCCTTCTCCCCTCCATGGCCATTGCTTGGTCATTTGGGATCCCCACAAACACAACAGTTAGTTACATTTAATTCCTTAACTACTTTTTTCATCAGGTCAATAAAAAAAAAAATTCACCCTTTTTCTAGAAAATCAGTAAATTCTTTTACTTAGTACAAATCTCTACAATGATATGTATCCCTTTAATGCTTTACCATGTACATTTGCCAAGGAGGTTAACACCGCCACTCGCTGTAGCATTCTCCAATTCCAAATAAGTACTGTAAAAGATAACCCTAAACTCACACCAACTAATATCGACAAAACTACAATGGGGTGACACAACATATTAAAAAATCCCAATTGCAGTTGGCGGCCATCCAAAGATTATATCCCACCAGTGATGATCTGCATCTTGTTTTATTCATTGCAGAACTCTGCTTATCTGCTTTGTATCAGGATGGACAGTAATTAGAGTTTTGTCTCAAGTTTTCTGGATCTTCTTCAAAATTTCACTTAGGTCTGGGTGTCTAATTAATTGTCTTACCAACATAAGGTTTATTCCAATAAGAGTACGTGATAGCCTGTGATACATTGTATAATTGGATTTGATCAGCTGGTGGGATGTCACTGGTGCCAAATACGAAAAATCACACCCAGCAATCTTAAAAAAATTACAAATACAGAAATTAGAATGATTTCTACTAAACAAAGTTACATTTTCATTATCTATTTCTACAAAACCACTAGCAGTTCTTAAACATAAACAGCCTCTACCAATATATACAAGCACCGTTTTCTGACTAGTGACTGGATGAATCTCAAAGTGGCAAATAGCTTGTTCACTGTCAAGACACATCATGAACACCAATAGTATTACTTTCACAAATGAACCCTAGTTGTTTCCGGGTAACACAAGATTCTAAGTTTACCATTTGCCACTTCTGATTCACTATTCATGCCCATGCCCTATGTTCTGAGGGATAGAGCACCGTTCTCTCATGGTTTAGTCCTAGTGCAATGATGGGGTGGATAACATAAACAGTGTCATTATGTATAATAATCACAAAGGCAGTGGCCACATTAGAAGCAGGATCATAGGTAAAATTTACCATAGTCCACCAAGACTGGAATTTTCTTTCAAAATCAATCACATTGTCCCAAAAAGCCTTTCGAATTTCAACTGGAAAATTGCCTTCACCTCCTTCTCATATGATTAAAGCTGCTGTTGCCTGCATCCATAACTGTGCTTGTATATGACTAAAAGCTAAAGACACATTATCTTGAACCATACTAAGTGCATCTATAATGAATTTGTGGTCTTGGTTCCCAGCTTTTTCCCATTTCGGTAACACCTTTGAAACTGGCCGCTGGCTAGTTCTTAGTGTCAGTAAAGATGACTGCAAGGGCTGTTTTAGTTTTGTTAAATCACTTGTTGCAGTGGCCAGCTTGTTCATTAATATTTCTGAATCAATTCCATTTAAAACTCCCAATCATGTCCCTAACATTCCAGTTAAATCTCTTCTCATTCTACCTCTGAGCTGTACTTTGTAACCATGTTGTCCAGCCCTCAAAGGATGTCCTCAGGAAAGAGAAGCAGGCTGTTTGGATTTCTGGTATGTTAATTTCCATTAGCAATTCAACACATTTGAGAGACCACTCTGGATTAAATAACAGTTGTTGTTGGCTCATATTCCTTACCACGTATGGGCCTACTTCATAGACTTTGTGTTCAAGTTTAGCTTGGGTTTGGGCTTCTTGAGTACAGGTCTAAGTTGTATGAGGTCTTGCTGTTGTAAGAGGTGCAGCATCTATTTTAAATTTGAATGAGAGTCTGTGTGGAGATTCTCAGTTCAATCGAAGAGAATCCTCCCCAGGCTTCAGGCATGGGAAACTTAGAGAGGAAGAATGAAAACAATTATTATCTCTCTTTCTGTTCATGTTTATAGATATGTACCTTCAGAGTGTGCTATTCATAGTTCACCAATAGTGTGAAAGGTTTTTACTTTGAGACCAATCAGTTTTCACCTTAGCAATCCTGGTTATAAAAGGATGCTACCTCTTAATAAAGTATCTCTTTTTCGCCTTTTGAACCATGGAGTCATTTCGTCTATCCCTGACTCAACAGCGTCAAGCCCAATAGCATCATGAGCCCAAATACAGGTCACATCTACAGGCTGTACTAATGTGAAATTATACCAACAGCCTCATTCACTTGGGCTATCACAAACCTCCTGGTGCCTGGATGTAGGAAAAGCTGAAACACTAATTTGGTTTGGTTTCTTATGAGTGGTCCCACTGATCATCCGGCATCCTACTCTAATTTCCTCTCTTATAATTCCTTGAAGTGACCACAGTCCCCGTTTTCTCCACTCCTGCTTCTCATAAACCTGGTTTCCATGCATGACCACAGTTGATAGGTTTAAATCTTTTATATCAGAATGTTTTCCCATGGATCCAGTGTACCGGATAAAAGCTTGGGACCAAGGCCATTCAGCATTGTTCTGGATAGAGGTACCCTCTAATTATAGGATTTCAGTTGCAATTACACACAAAACAATTCTCTTAATTAAACTCCTGCAAATGAAATTATTAGCTACTCCCAGCCGCAATATACTTATTTTGTCTGAGTAAGTTTTAATTTCAGTTCATTGTCTCCTGGTGTTACTTTGCAAGGGGTTTCTGGGGCTTTCTTCACTCGAGAGTGGTGAATCCAGGCACTCTGCTCCTTGATCTTAATCGCGGTGAAAGTAGTAAGAAGCACCTGGAATGGGGCCTTCCCACTGTGGTGCCAAAGTCTTTTCTGTAAGAGACTGTGGTATTTACATGCCCTCTGAACAGAGAGAGATTTAGCTTTCTCTGGATTCTCCTGAGAGAAGCTGTGAGACAAGCAGAGAAAAGAATGATCAAAAAAATTCTTATCTCATTTGCTGCTCCTGTGTTTGTGCCCATGTGGAAAGTGTTTTAGAGATTGTTTACCCGAGGTGATTGCTTGATTGGATTCTGGTGATGATGTTTTGGATTCATTGACCAATTGGATCCATGTATGTGAGTCGGGACTCTCAGGCAGAGAGTCACAGGTTTTCTAGTTAGTTAGTTAGTGATAGTTCTTGTTAGTGTGATATAGTGCAATATAGTTATAGTTATAAAGTAATTAATTAGCCTTCTGATATCATGGAGTTCTGTGCATCATTCTTCCTGTCCATGGGGCAGCATAGCACTGATAAGACTTAACATATACATAATCTCCAGGCTGTATGTTATGTACTGGTCCATCCAGCTCCCTGCTCTGAGTTCCAGCCACATGTTTTTCAATTTCTCTGAGTTGTTTACCTAGGCCCACCATCTAGGTGGCCAGTGTCACCTCCCCAATGTGGGTAGACATTCCTTTTTGCACTCCATATGGTCTCCCATAAAGCATTTCAAAGGGACTTAACTTCTCCCTGGTTCTGAGTTTAGTCCAAATTCATAACAATGCTAGTGGGAGAGCTTGGGGCCAGGGTAAATTTGCTTCTTGCCCTAGCCTCACAATTTGCTGCTTAATCAAATGATTCATTTTCTCTACCTGGCCACTCGATTGAGGGTGGTATGGGATATGAAGTTTCAAATCTATGCCTAAATGGTGGCTAATTTGTTGCACTATCTTTGAAATAAAATGTGATCCTCTGTCTGAGGATATTGTGGCTGGAACTCCAAAGTGTGGTATTATTTATTGTAACAATAATCTGGCCACTTCCCGAGCTTTGGCAGTCTTGGTGGGGAAAGCTTCTGGCCACCCTGAAAATGTCTATCAAGACCAATAATAAATAGTGATACCCCCCTTTTCCTGGGAGTTCTGAAAAGTCAATTTGCCACTGCTGTCCAGGTCCATAGCCCCTCCCAGTTTTGCCAAGTTTTGGTTTGGGGGCATTTTTGGGTTTAGTCTGGAGGCAAAGGTAAAACTGCTTGGTCACCTGAGCAATAGTGGCATATAAATTCCTGGCAACAATTCTTTCAGTTAAATAGGTGTGCAGGGCATCAACTCCATCAACTCCCCAATGTTTTTTCTGATGTTCCTCCTTTACCAATGACCACAACAAAGGAGAAGGAATGACTAGCTTCTTTCCAATAGTGGCACACCCCTCTTTGCTATATGTCCTTTCTTGGTTTTCAATTAACTTTTTGTCCTTCTTATCATATTCTGGCTTACCTTCAAGGGAAATTTGTCTATCTGGAATTAGGGCTCCTTCAGTAAAAACTTCACCTTTTTCTGCTTCCTTTGCCTCTCTGTCCACCAGGTCATTTCCCTCCTCCAGTTCTGAGCTCACTTTCTGGTGGGCCTTAATGTGCATAATTGCTACTTTCTCAGGCAGCTGAACTGCTTCCAATAGCCTGATTATCTCTTGTGCATGTTTAATGTTTTTCCCTTGTGAGGTCAGCAGTCTCCTCTCTTTCCAAATGGCTCCATGTGTGTGTATAACTCGAAATGCATATCTCAAGTGTGTGTAGATGTTTATTCTTTCTCCTTTTGCCATTTCTAAGGCACGGGTCAAGGCAATCAAATAGGCCTTTTGTGCAGAGGTACCTATTGGCAAGGGTCCAGATTCTATTACCTCTCTGCAGGTAGTCACTGCATACCTAGCATGTCCTCGGCTAATGATGTAGCTGCTTCCATCAGTGAACTAGGTCTCTGCATCGTCCAAAGGAGTGTCCTTTAGATCAGGATGGCTGGAGTAAGTAGCTTTGATAGTCTCCAGGCAGTCGTGGTGTACTGCTTCTCCTTGATTTCCACTGAGGAAAGAAGCTGGATTGACAATATTAGTCACTACTATTTCTACATCATCTTGTTCTACCATGAAGGCCTGGTATTTCAAGAACCTTTGTGGGGAAAGCCAGTGCCCAGCCTTTACTTCCAGTACTGTGGACACTGCATGAGACACTAGTACAGTCATTTTCTGTCCTAGGGTAAACTTGCATGCTTCTTGGATATTTAGCACAACTGCTGCTACAGCTCTGAGGCACCCTGGCCATCTTTTGAGTGTTGCATCTAGTTGCTTGTAAAAATAAGCAACTTCCCTCTGATATGGACTTAAGTCCTGAGCCAGTATTCCCAAGAGAACCACCTGTTTCTCATGGGAAAATAGAAAGAATGGTTTACTCACGTCTGGAAGTCCCAAAGCTGGAGCTGACATGAGGGCATTCTTTAGCTGGTGAAAGGCCTGTGTGGCCTCCTTTGTCCACTGGAGATATCTATTTCCATTAGCAGTAAGAGCATATAAGGGTTTTACGAGCAGCCCATAGTTATAAACCCACAGCTGGCACCACCCTGCCATTCCAAAAAAGGTTTGGAGTTCCTTTATTGTTTGAGGTTTCGGGGTTTGGCATATTGCTTCCTTGCAACCTTGCCCTAAAGTCCGTTGTCCAGCACTAACCTCATATCCCTGGTTGATTACTTTCTGCTTCACTACCTGTGCCTTTTTCTTTGATACTCTGTACCCTTGGAGTCCTAGGAAATTTAAGAGGCTTACTGTCCAGGCCACACATGCCTCTCTTGTCTGAGTGGCTATTAGGAGAACATCCACATACTGCAACAGCCTTCCTTCTTCTGGTGGAGCTTCCCAGGACTCCAGGTCTTTTGCAAGTTGCTCTCCGAATAGAGTGGGAGAATTTTTAAAACCTTGAGGCAACACCGCCCAAGTGAGCTGAGTTTTGTGCCCACTTTTAGGGCTTTCCCATTAAATTGCAAAAATTTTCTGGCTGGCTTCATGGATAGGGAGGCAAAAGAAGGCATTTTCAGATCTAGAACAGTAAACCAGGTTAGCTCAGGTGTTAAGCAGGTTAGTAAAGTATATGGATTGGCCACCACAGGATATAAATCTTCTGTTATCTTCTTGACAGCCCTCAAATCCTGTACTACTCAATATGACCCATCAGGTTTTCAAACGGGTAAAACAGGAGTATTGAAATCAGATTGTCATTCCTTCAGTAGTCCTAGCTGAAAAAAATTCTCGAATATTGGGCTGATTCCTTCCTTGTCTTCCTTTCTCAGGGGATACTGTTTGATTCTAACTGGCTGTTTCCCTTCCTTAAGTTTGATTACTATGGAAGAGGCATTTTTCACCCTCCCTGGTAAACTGGAGGCCCATACTCTGGGAAATACCTAGTTTAATATCTCTTCACTAATTTCCTCCTTAAGTTCAATGGTCATTAATAATAAACTTAATACCTCTATGTTCTTTTGATCATTTACCTCCAGAGTAGCCTCCCCATTCTTTAATGTAATGGTTGCTTGTAATTGTTCCAATAAGTCTCTCCCTAAAAGTACCTTTGGCAAATTTGGCATATATAAAAACTTGTGAATACCCCATTGTTTTCCAAGCTTATACTTTAAAGGTTTGCAAAAACACGCCCTCTCAGATTGGCCAGTTGCTCCTTGCACTATAACATAATCATTCCCCACAGGTACTAAAGCTTTATTTAAAACTGAATAAGTGGCCCCTGTATCAACTGAAAATTCCACCTTTTTCCCCTCTTTCCCCAACCTCATTGTTATAACCAGTGGATCCGCTGGGGTGGAATCACCCAGTCCTCCTCAGTCGTCTTTCACATGGGCAATCATCGCCCCCTTCTCCTGACGGTCACCTCGTCTCTGCTCTGGGCATTGGTTTTTCTAGTGACCAGTTCTTCTACAAATTTCACACTGGTTTCTACCCAACCAAGGTGGACCTTGACTGCATTTCTCTTGTTTTTCCTCCTGTACCACTGCCACTAGCTTTTTCATTCCTTGTTTGTATCGTTCTTCCTAATTACTAAATACTCTCCATGCCTCTTCAAGCAAGACCTCAGGGTTCCTTCCTTCTGGCCCCCGGATTTTCTGAAGTTTACGCCTGATATCTCCAGCAGACTGCCCCAAAAATGAATTAACTAGCTGATTCACCCCTATCTCAGACCCCGGGTCTAATGATATATGGCGACGCATAGCATCCCTCAGATGCTCTAGAAACTCGGACAGAGTCTTGGAAGGCCCCTGCCTAATAGAATATAAGGCAGACCAATTAATGGTCTTTGGAATAGCTCTTTCCACTCCTGTTAATATTCAATCTTGATAATCTGCTAATTTCTTTAATTCTGCTGATAGATTTAGATCCCATTTTGAGTCTTGGAGAGGGAAAAATTCTCTTACATCCAGTTGCCAGCTTTTACAGTGATCCTCTGGCAAAGTTCCTGCTGTTTTCACGATCAACTGATTTTCTGTTTCAATGAAAGCATCCAGTAGTAACTGGATGTCTGTCCAATCTGGGTTGTGTTGTTTGATAACATATCGTAAATGTTTGGCAGTAAGTAATGGATCGCTGCGGTAATTTTTAACAATCCTTTTCCATGCCTGTAGATCAGGAGTGGAGAATGGTACTATAATCATTAATCTCCCTCCTTCCAGTCCCACTGCCTCTTGCAGAGGAGCCTGCAACACTTCTTTCCTCCTGGTTCTGGATGAAATTGGACTACCAGGAGAGGAATGGGTTCGAGTGGATGTGCTTTCCGAGCCTCTGTTCTCCTCTCTTTTAGGAAAGTCCACCTCATCTGTGGATGCCATGGGACAGGGAGAGAGAAACGGCAAGCGTTTCTCACAGCGGCTTGTGAGAAATTTTAGGGAGCTGGAAAGATGTGATAACCTGTTGACTATAAACACTTTGCAGGTGCTGTTTTTGTACCTTGTTTTTCTGTTCCTCTCAAGGACAGTGCATGAGAAAGATGCTTTTGTTAGTTAGCCAATAGAATAGAATTGTATCACTCTATAAAAAGTGTGCGGTTCTTTTGAATAAAGTCTTTCTTCGCCTTTGCTATGATCCTGCCTCTCGTCTGTTCCTGCCCCGACCCCGGTGCACGAGTGACACTCATCCTCATCCTCATCCTTATCCTCATCCTCCTGTCTCCTAGAAGGAGCTTTCAACAAGTCCATTGTATTCTGTTCTTGAGCCACAGCACAACTGACCTTATCTGATTTTGTGCATTGCTGTCCTATACTGTCACAGACATATTTTCTGAAAAATCCTTTTGCTAGGATCTTTTCTTCTGAGAAGCTGGGAAGCTTCAGCTTCCCCGTGTTTTGCTACTTTGGAATGTGATTTGGAGAATTGTTTACCCAGCATGTGAATTGTTTTTACTTGATGACCAATGACAGCCAGCTGTGTCGAGGCTGTAAGCAGTCACAAGATTTTGTTATTCATTTCTTTCTTTGCTAGCCTTCTTATGAAATCCTTTCTCTTTCTTTAGTATAGTTTTAATATATAATTTTCTTTTACTATAGTATATATCATAAAATAATAAATCAGCCTTCTGAAACATGGAGTCAAGATTCTCATCTCTTCCCTTGTCGGGGTTGCCTGCAAATTCCACACTATACTACATGCTGAGCAACATTGCTTAATTCACCCTCTCTTTGCTTTGATTTCCTTTTCAAAGGCTAACACCAATGGGTCAGAGGGAGCTCTGAGATCACAGTCCCTCTGCCACTCTGGATGATTTTGTAAGGAGAAAAACATATCGGCATAAGAAACCTCATTCTACTTTCCTTCCCATCTTAAAAACAGCATTAACTGCAACAAGGTGTTATAATCTAAAGTTCCAGCAGGTAGCCACTTTGCTCCATCTTCCAGCCTGTATAATGGCCACCACTGCATGCAATATTGGACTAAGTCTTTTTTATTTTCCGAGCCCCCCCTACTAGCGACATCTTTCCAGTGGGTCAAAATACACCCCAAGGGCTAGCTTGGAGAGCTTCCTTGCTCTGGTTAGTTCCCATTATTTCCTTCTCCTTGTCGTATCTTGCTTCCACACAAACCTCTCTTCACAAATCCTCACAGTCCTTTCCCAGTTTTCCTCCCACAGACAACCGCAGGTTATGGGTACCGGATGTGATTTTCAACACACAAACTTTAACATCTTAGGTTCAAAATTGGCGCAATTAGGAAACCTCAATCCGCACTAAAGGCATATGCCCTGCCACTTACTAGAACAGCAATACCAACATCTCTCATGAACTCCACACTGTAATAGAACCCGTGCAGGGTGCCAGTCTCTCAATGTGTCAAAGGCTCCTGGGAATCACCTGCAAAGGCAGGCTATTCCATTTATTCCTTCATGAATTTTTAAACCCTCTAAGGTGGGTTGCTTCCAATCTAGAGAAACTAAATAACCAGCTGAAGTCTGGTAAAGTCCCTCTAAATAAACTCATTCATCTCCTCTATCTATCCAATGATTTACTGTATTCATAACCTCCCAGGGGTCAAACCTGAACCACTGGGGCAGAGAAATCTCCTCAGTTCATCTAGCCATGGTTAAAACATGCACAATCTGCATAAATCACATTCAAACACGGTACGTGTTCTCACCCACACACCTCCACTTGCTCTGCTTCTCCCCAGCCACCTCCCTGTGGGACGCTATCTGCCCCCACAGCCACCTGGAGCAAACCAGCTGCTGTCCCGGGCCTCACTTGGTTGCCTCAGCTGCAGGTAGAGCCGCCCCCCCGCACCGTGGGTATGCTCCCTCATTCACATAACCAAGCCCACAAAGCCACTCACTCACACAATTACAAAACCCACTTGCATAACCATGATGTCTGGACACAGCAAGCACACAAGCAGTAAATAGCGGCACACAAGCAGTAAATAGCAGCAATAAGAAAAATAGCAGTGATAAGGTCCAGACTCACTCGACTCACCCCCAGAGCCGCTAGTGGTCGCACAATTGATCAGTGAATCTCTTCCTTCACCAGCCACCTTATTGGCCAGCAGACCACTTCCTCTCCCCCCCCCGCCCCGGTTGCAAACAAACTTTTAGCCACACAGCAACTGTTACGAGCTCAAACATCTGTGAGAGGCTTACCAGCCTCTTGGCCAAGGCCCCTTTTAAAGATACATACTGTTTGTCCACAACACCAGCAGGGCGTTGTCTGCCCCCACAGTGGAGAAGCCAGGACGCGGAGCTTCTCCAGGGAAGATCTCGGGGCACCTGCTAGTATGTCTGACTCCCTGCTCCCCCTCTGGGGTGACAGAGACAATCTTCTGCCTGGCTTGTCAGAAAAATTATTCGTGGAAAAAACTCCACAACTTGTAAAAGTTTTCAAGTAGGTTTGTATTTAATTCAGCACCGGGAGCATTCAGGATAGCTCCACAAAGGCATGCACATCCCCCCCACCCCCTCCCAAGAATTCAGACCCTCTTTTGTCCCCTAGCTTGTTGCATATGCATCGAGTTTCACAATAGGGCCATGCATATTCATTTCCTAGCCCCAATTCCCATTAAAATTATCTTATCAGTCCTTCTGAACCTGTGCAGAGCTCTCTGGCAGTCCTTCAGTATGCCTACCCTGGTGCCGGTAAGTCCAACCTCAGTTTTGGTCTGCTCTTAGTTTCAAGGTCAGTGGGGCCCCTCTTATCTCCCTTGAGCTTGGAAGCTCACATTCCTTGCACCTTGTTTGGGGTAGAATTCTTTATGAGAGGCTTGCATTCTTTTGTCCGGCTCTGCAAGCCTTTGCAAGCACAGCAAGTTACAGACTAAACAAGTTAAACAGTACATCCAAATCCGGAATTAATTTCTACTCTAAGCTAATTTCTAACTGCCCGTGTCTCACCACAAAGCCCTCAGCTGTCTGTGCAGACTTCAGCTCCTTCAGCAGGCAGCTGGCCTCACCCTGTGCTCTCCTGGCTCATTTTGGGGCATTGCCTTGGTTTGAAAGGCAAGTGTCTGCCAAGGAAGGCAGAAACCTCCCTCAGAATGGAAAATATTATGCCCTTCCCTCTAAATTAGTATAAATTTGAAATTATGGGGCTTTCAGGAAAAGATATAGGAAAAGGAATAACAGGTCTTTACTAGTATGTATATGTATAACAAGGCAAACAAAGAACAACAATGGCAGCAACAACAAACAAAAAACCCGAAACCCAACAACAGCCTACTCTCGGTTGTCAGTTACTTTCCCCTTTGGTGTAGTTATGGCCACTGGTGACAGGGGCAGCTGTTGGCTCCCAGCAGAGCAGGGGAGATGATTTCCCCGTGGCTGCAGGGGACGCTGTGGTGCAAGCTAAGCCTCCTCTCTCATGTGGGTAATGGAATGCATGCTGACAGAAAAGAGAGAAGGGGCTTCCTTTACAAACTCACAGTGGGCAGCTGGTCCCGGTGTCCCTCTGGATGGCGAGATGGGCTGTAGCAGGAACCTTGGAGTAGCAGGCTGGAACATCAGAGGTGAACACAGACAGGGTAGCAAACAAAGTGTAGCAGAAATGTTGATGCAGGGGTCCCCCTGATGCGAGTGTAATTAGCACTGACTCCATGATGCAGAAGGCTGAACCATTGCTTTATTCCTCTATACTATAATATTACTATATTCTTAAGAAACCTGTAACCCCTTCCAGCCTGTCCAATATGGCTTTGACCTCATTGGTCAACCAACCAAAACACCACCACCCTTTGGTAAACAAATCTCCATAACACATTCCACATTTGCCTAGCAAGAGGTGCAGCAAGTGGAGATAAGAATTGTTTTAATTCTTTCTCTGAGCTTTCTCACAGCTTCTCGCAGCCTTTCCCAGGGAAAATGCCTGGGAAGGCCTGTGCCTGCTCTCTGTGGCCAGAGAGCTGCTGCCACACAGAAATTCCACAGCTGAAGCAGGAGCTGTGGGGTGTCCCAGCAGGCAGTAGGTGTGGGATTACTATGTAGTGAAAAACCTGGAACAGTAGCAGAAAAACTGCAAGGCTGGGAAGAGGCAGCCCAGCACCCAAACATAGCCAGGAGAGACTCCCTTGGATGGGGGAGGGGCTCCAGGGCCTGGGTTTTCTCCTGAGGCACCCAAGTAGATAGCAAGTGTGAGAAACACGGCTCACTATTTAAAAATTTTTTAAAAATTTAATAAGGGATAGAAGGGAAAATATTCAGTGCTGGGGTGCTTTGACAATCTGCTAAAAGCACCCCATTAGCTTAAAACAATTTTCTTATATACTTTTATATTACATGGGTTAAATGCGTATCAATGAGAGTCATAGATATTCAAACATTCCTGTGAGTTTACATGTTCCTGGAATTCTTTTGCTTAGTTTTAACCTTTGACTTGTCTGCATGCCATCCTGTAGATTAACTCAATATGTTTTATTTCTTCTTGAGGCTCCATTCTGTTGTTTCAACATGACTTGATATCTGGAGATACAGTAGTAAATTTTTCTCTTGGTGTCCTGGTTTTTGTCACTGTTATCTTATCACTCGGATAAGATAGTCCACAAATGTGAGAAACAACATAGCTATTTCACATCATTATCTGAGTTAGTTACACAAATTAAAGCATTTTAACATCACATAGTGTGAAATACGCCAAACACTTGTTTTAAAATTTTAAAGGTTTAATAGTAATAAAATAGTTACAAAAATAGTAATAAAAATTAGAGCAATAAGAATTTTGACAATCAGAGTTAGGACAATAAAGAACAATAAAAAGCAAAGAATTACAGAAGTCTGGGTGCATTTTTCTCTATCTGCCACACAAAAGCACACCTTGCTAACAAAGGATTAACCCTTAAAAGCAATAGCCTGTTGCATGTTCATATATCTCATACATGATGCATAAATTCTTTGGAAACAAAGGGTGTTTTCTGGTCATTGTCAACTTCCCCCCATATCTTGTAAATCAATGTTTTGGCTCCTCAAAGTCTGGTTCTTCCTGATAAGGAGGCAATAATTCTTCTCTTAGGATTTTGGTGTCTTGTTGCTGTTATCTCTGCGAAGTTTCTTGATTATCTTTTCCATTTCTTAAGCTAGTGTCGCTGTTACGGCGTGGCGACCTGGTTCAGGAGGTCCGGCACGGTGACCCAAAGCCCAGGGCCACTCGGTCCAATGCTACATACACCAATATGGTGGACAGCAAATGGCGTTTACTGAGGGGTCTCAGGGGTATTTATGGCTTGGGCAGTCTGTGTCACTTCCTTTGCTCATGTCCGGCTGGGTGTGGACAGGTACGGAGCAAAGGTCAGACTGCAAGGTGAGGAGGGGGGCTTCCTGTCTACCCGTACAGCCCGAGATCTTCCGCACGCAGATCCCTAGCTCTCCACATTTCCCCCCCTCCTCATGATTAGTAAAAATCTTATAAAGTTATAAAATGTAAAGGTTACAAAATTTCATGGGTTAGTAGAATTAGTGTAAAATTGTATGTGTGTTAGTAACCAGCATGCCTTAAAGTAATTGTCGGCGCTCGAGAAACAAAATGTTAGCTGTTTCCAAACGCCTTTTAACAAATAGCACCAGTTTGTCTAATATGGAAGGCCCGAAGATTAGGGTTAGTAAGATTATAGTGACTGAGCCTATTAGGGTAGAAATCAGCGTGGTGAGCCATGGAGACTGGTTGAACCACGACTCAAACCAGCCCTGTTGAGCTTCTCTGTCCATTTTTCTTAGGTTTAGGCCGTTTCTCAGTTCGGCCATGGAGTCTCTGACAACTCCAGTGTGGTCTGCATAAAAGCAGCATTCCTCTTTCAAGGCAGCACACAGGCCCCCTTGCTTCATGAACAAGAGGTCCAGTCCTCTCCTATTTTGGAGGACAACCTCTGAGAGTGAGGAAAGGGATTTTTCCAGGGAAGAGATGGATTTCTCGATCCTTTGCAAGTCCTCGTCAACTGTCATCTGCAGTTGTGCCAGTCCTTGATGTTGTGTTGCAAGGGCCAAAATGCCTGTGGCAGAGCCGGTAGCTCCTAAACCGAGGAGCATTGCCATGGTGACGCCTGTTATCACTTCTCGTTTGTAGAGCCGGTTGTGTTCCTCGAACAAGTGGTACACTTCTTCTTCCTGGTGATACAGGACTCTGGGGACAATTAGAACTTGGACACAAAAGTCGTTAAAATGATCAAATTTGTCAAGGAGCACACATGGGCTTACCCCGGATTGGTGACAGACCCACATTCCCGATGCAGCTGGGATCACCCACTGGAACTTGCCTCCCTTGAGTTTGATGAATTCCTTGCAGACATTGCCCATCTGCTTTGCCAAGGTTGCATTGCCAAAGCATTTGCCTTGGCCCCTAACCTGACTTAGGGTAATGCCTCTCCGGGGGGTGTCCCATCTGCACTGGCGTGGATTGTTTGACTTTGAGAAGATGAATGGGAGATCGAAGGCAACGCCTTCGTAAAAAGGGGGTTGTGCATCATAGCATAACCAGCATGATTCTGTGAAGTTCGGGTTGGATTGGTTTAACGATATGAAGGTAGCATTTAACACGCTTATGAATGGATTGGAGAGGGTTGGTTCGGTTAAGAGATCGGATGGGGAGGCTAGTTTCAACCTCTGTGTTTTGCAGCTAGAACTACTGTTAGCTGCGATCCCTTCCCTGGGTCAACTCATTACTAGAACCGGATTGGGTCCGAATGATTGGGATATTGAAGCTGGGAGTCTGATAATTTGTATGTTCGCTCAGATGCCGCGGCCAGTGAGATGAGCATACGCTGTCCACACTTTTCCTGTGGCCCTGACATCATGGGATGGCTGCAGGATTGTCATTATATAGCCTGTGCA
>NC_066342.1:8681030-8711752 GCF_022539315.1 Serinus canaria | reverse complement strand
CCATATTAAAATCTCTGTGGTTAATAACTTGTAAAAGCTAATATATAAATGCGAAAGTCAATAACTATATTGTCCTTTATAACAGTGAGGTAGGGTGGTAATAGGGTCCCAGTGCAAAGGCCACTCTTATAAGCAGAGGCTCACTCGTGGTAGGAGAAGCAGTGGGAGGACAAAAACTCAGCAGTGGCAGAGAATCCTCTGGACAGCAACGGTCCATTCCCCTCTGATCTGAGAGAGAAGCCGAGCCCAGGCCCTCACCCCCCAGACAAAATCTCAAGGTATAGCTCCTATTCCAAAAGAAAGCTCCTCAGTTACAAGAGTGCAGCTGCACACTTCCCCCCACTTTGGCCACTTCTTTTGTCTTTTAAGTACTGGTCGTTATTGTCTCTTAGCAACAGATTGGAGAAGATTCCCTCAGAGATAAAAAAAAAAAAGAACAATCCTAACCTGCACAGGCATGTCTCTCCCAGGTGTCTAAGCAAGGGCAGGTAACTCCTACCCTTTGAGCTCAAACCAGGCTAAAGGTCAGCAAAGTAGATTTGTCCAGATTCCCCAAAGCTGATGCCCAATTTTTGTTTTGGTGGAAGGACCCTCATGTAGACCTCAAAGGGATCTTCCCTGATGGGCAAGCCATCTCTGACCTCAGCAGATGAAAGCTCCAACTCACAGAGCAGCTTTGTAGGGGCTATAGGGGCAGGGGAAGAGAGTTTCATCCCAGCTCAAAGCGAGGCTGCTCCTGTCTGTCCTTCTAGCTCCAAAGCATCCCATGGGGTGAGGCTATGTGGAAAATGCATATTATATGATTGGCTCTTCGCAAACATTAAAATGAATACTATACGTGTTATTTTGGGAAGTTATGCTGCAATAATCTTTTTTAAGTAGTGTGGTAAATATAGTTTTTAGGCTATAGCATAATATTAAAATAGAAACTATGCGATGTAAGAGACTTTTTGTAACTAGCTCAAGGAATGGATAAGATAATCAAGAAATTCTTCGCATAGAGATAACAGCAACAAGACACCAGAATCCTAAGAGAAGAATTATTGCCACCTTATCAATAAGTCCCGGACTTCGAGGGGCCAAAAAGATTTATTTACAGGATGAGAGGGGGAAGTTGACAATAAACAGAAAAATCCCTAGTTCGAAAGGAATGTTTGAATCATGTATGAGATATATAAATATGTGTCTCTGTCCCTCTGGGAGCCTCCCAGGAACCCCCAGCCAGCCCCGAGTCGGCAGACACCAGGGGGGCAACCCCGACACGGCCGACAGCGGGAAGACACTCTCTCATGCCCGAGGGTGCTGAGGGCAGCTAGGCTAGCTGCCTTTGCTGCAGAAGAGACATTAGAGACATCAGTGGAAGATAAAGGGCTGACTCTTAGCAGGGGTTAATCCAAGGTTTTATTCAGGAGCTCTGGGGAGCTCCTACACCTCAGGGGGCCTCCTGCTGAGAGCCTCAGGAGATGTGCCAAGGTTACATTTAAAGGGAGGTAGAAACCGAAAGTAGATAACATTTTACTAACCAATAAGTGACCCCAAGGGATGGGTACTTGTCCCTCCAGGACAACCTGCAAGCATCGCCCACACTCATTAACACGATTCTGCCTTTCTGTACTGAGCAGATTTTCAGGGTGCAGACTAGTTGTCCTGCACACGACTAGGCTCAGGCCCATCAGGATTCCCCATAGGTTTACTCCTCTGCCCTTGCCTACGCCCACTGGGTTGCCACCAGAGGGGAGGTAAACCATCTTCTCGGCAGCAAGAGTATTCTCCTGGGGTTCCACACCTGGACTGAGCCACATACTGCCTCTTAAAGGTGTCCCACCTCAATAGCTTTACCGCATCTGCTCTGCAAGGTACCTTATTCAACCTTTGGCACTTGACTGCTATGATTTGAGCCTTTGAGTCCAATTTTCCCCTTACCCCATCTTTATACAAGAGATACCACTCTGGGGAGTCCAATTCTATTATACCCAAATTAGTAGCGAGTCCTAAGATACGGCTAGTCAGATTTTGTTTGTCCTCGAGACACCTTGTGCACAAACCCTTAGGTCTATACTCCCTCTTACAATGCGTGACTCAAACCTTATGACAATATTTGCATTTAAAATGAACAAACGGATAACAGTTTCAACCAGTCACTGTACAACTTATCTGATCCCTCTCAGGCATTTACTTGGTCGGCACAATTTTATCTTTAGGTCTCCAGGGGGAGAAGTAACTTTCCACTCAGGTGTCTCTTCCTGGTGTTCGACCTTTTTTACTCGAGATGCATGTGTCCAGCCTTTCTCTGCTGTTCAAATAGCTGTGTCTGTAGTGACAAGGACAAGAAAAGGGCCTTCCCAGTGAGGGGAGAGGGAGATTTCCCTCCAAGCTTTTATAAGTACTTTATCTCCCGGTTGTATTTTATGTATAGTGAAGCCCAAAGGGGCGTTCTGTTTCACTATCCCCTGCTTTCGCAATTCTTGTAGATTTTTATTTATTGCTATTAGGTAGGGTTGTATTTGACCATCCTCTAACCTAGGGTGTCCCATTGGCATCCCATGTTTGTAAGGCATTCCATATAGCATCTTGAAAGTTGACAGCCCTGTCTCAGAGTGAGACATGGTCCTGATGTTTAGTAAAGCCAGGGGGAGGCATTTTAGCCAGGACATCTTAGTTTCTAACATTAGTTTTGATAATTTGGCCTTTATTGTCTGATTCATTCTTTCAACCTGTCCTGAGCTTTGGGGATGCCACGGGGTATGGTATTCCCACCGGATTCCTAAGGCCTCTGCTAGTTGCTTAATGATCTTTGAAGTGAAGTGTGTCCCTTGATCTGACTCTATGTAATTTACTACTCCATATCAGGGTACAATATCTTCTAGTAGAACTTTTGACACTGTCTGAGCTGTAGCCCTAGAGCTCGGGAAGGCCTCTACCCAATGGGTCAATTTATCAACTGTTAACAGTAGAAATTTATACCTCCCAACTTTGTCCAAGTCAGTAAAATCTACTTGGATTCTTTCAAAGGGACAGTTCGCTATTGGGTGACTCCCCAATATTGCCTGTCGTTCCCTGGCCCAATTAACCTTCTGGCAGATCATGCATCCTTGCACCTCCTGCTTGGCCAATTCATAGATCCCTTTACAGCCGAAGAATCTCAGAAATTGCTCTACAAGGGCCTGGGCCCTCCAATGTGTCTGTTGATGTAATCTCCCCAAAATTTTCCTGATATAGTCCTTAGACAGCAGTTCCCTCCTGTCTGGTCATCTCCACTTACCTTCTTCTAGTTTTCCCCCTATTTTCTCATATCGTCCAATTTCTTTCTGGGAAGAATATGGGGGATAATCTTGGGCCTCACTTTCCTCAACTTCTGGGGTACTTACCTTCATTAAAGCTGCATTTTTAGCTTCCTTGTCTGCCAAATTATTTCCTCAAGTTCGAAACTGTATACCTGCTTGATGTCCTTTCACGTGTATGATCGAAATTGCTTCTGGCTTCCTGACAGCTTCTAAGATCTGTTTTATTATTTCCCCGTGTACCAACCTTTGAGTATTAATTAGCCTTCTTACCTCCCAAATTTTTCCGAAAATATGAACTACCCCAAATGCATATTTTGAATCTGTAAAAATTGTCCCTTCATACTTCAAGAGTCTAGCATCTGTGAGCCATTTGTCTGCCTTCTGTGATAGTATACTTCTTACGTTATGAGGAGTATAAACTACCAACGGAGCCTCAAAGGTTACTTTCTTGGCTTCTTCTACTAATAATGCCACTGCCACAATTGCTTGTAAAAAAGTGGGCCACCCCCTGTTCACAGGGTCCAAAAGCTTTGATACATACCCCACTGGTTTCTTGGCCCCTGCCCAATCCTGTATTAATACTCCATGGGCAGTATGACTACTAACATCCACGAATAGCTGAAATGGCCTTTTTACATCAGGAAGGCTCAATACTGGAGCTGCCATAAGTGTTTCCTTTAATTCTTTGAATCCCTCCTCATCTTGTTCTGTCCATTTTAACCTATCGGTGGTGAGTTTCTCATACAGGAATTTTACCTTTTCACTATATCCCTCAATCCACTGTCTGCAATATCCTAGAAGTCCCAGTAGCTGTCTTATCTCTCTTTTTGTCTGTGGGGAAGGTAGAGCAATGATTCCTGCCACCCTTTCAGGATCCAACTTCTTCTTTCCTTTTGTTAGCCAATGTCCCAGATATTTAACTTCAGGCTCAGTAAATTGTAGTTTTGACTTCAAAACCTTTAATATTTTATCCCCTAAGAAATTTAATAATGCTATGGTGCTTGCTCTTACATCTTCCTCTCTTGGGCCAGCAACCAATAAGTCATCTACATATTGCAATAATTTTGTCCCTTCTACCAGCACGAATTGACTTAGTAATTGCTCAAGTGCCTGACCAAACAGGTCTGGTGAGTCTACAAACCCCTGAGGCAAAGATATCCATCTATACTGCTGCTTTCTGTTGGTCTCTGGGTCTTCACATTGAAAGGCAAAATAGTCCCTGCTATCTTTGGCTAAGGGACAGGTCCAAAAAGCATCTTTCAAGTCTGTCACACCATACAAGGTATCCTCAGGAGAGATATTATTCAACAGGGTGTATGGATTTGAGACCGTAGGAAGTAGTGTTTTAGTCCTCCTGTTCACAGCTCTCAGGTCTTGTACTAGCCTATTACTACCATCAGTCTTTCGTACTGCCAAGATAGGGGTGTTATGCCTAGACATGCAAGGTTCCAGAGTCCCCTTTCTTATTAGTTCTTCTATTGCGGGTTTTAAACCTCTCTTTCCTTCCATAGGAATGGGATATTGCTTAACCCTAATTAGATTTTCTGGTCTCTTGATTTCGATATGTATCGGATCTATTTCTAGCCTTTCAGCTTCCCCTTGTGTATGCCAGACTTTTGGATCTATTTTATCCTCGTCCTCTGTGATTAATCAATATACTTACTCTGAGCTGGGATTCTTGCACAATCAGACTTATTCCCAGAGCTACCATCAAGTCTCTCCCCAGCAGATTATAGTCTGCTTCTTCGACCAGCAGCATATTCCCTAAGCAAAACCTAGTTTCTGATTCTATTTCTATGTCTTTAATAACCGGAACTTTAAAGGGTTCCCATTTTGCCCTGATTACCACCATGGTGTCTTTGCTTTTAGTGCATCCTGGTGGCAACCACTGAACAGTACTCCACTCAGCTCCTGAATCCACTAAGAATATTAGTTCCTGCTTTTGGGGTCCTACCTTCAACTTTATCAAGGGCTCTCTAGATGCTCTGGACACTAAATTAAAAAAAGACCCTGACACCTCTAATCTTCCTGGAAGATTTTCTCATCATTTTTTTCTCTTTTTGCATTCTCTCTTGAAGTGACCTCTCTGTTTACGGTAAAAGCACTTCGGGATATTCCTCTGACTGTTTGGGTACTTCTTTTTGGGGGGCGGGGAGGTTCTGTTTCTTCTGAGGTTGATGGTTCTGTGCTGGTCTCGGACCTGTTCCTGCTTTTGTGCTTCCCTCACCGCTGCTACCAACACTTTTGCTTGCACTTTCTGCTTTTCTTCATCTCTCCTCATACAAATTCTCTGCGCCTCTCTAAGTAAATCCTGTAATCCTTTCTCCTGCGGATATTTACCAGCCACATGATCGTATAGAGCTTGGCAAGTCCATCTTTCAAAGGTGCCAAACACAGGCCAGACCAAATGTCTTCTAATTTCCTTATCTCCCCATATTTCTATGCAATAATGAATAATTTTCTCCTTAGACTTCCCCCTTCTTTTGGGACAATCAATGTTCTAACATCCACCCCAACAGACTATCCCTTGGAATCTTGGGTAAGCCTTTTCCTCGTGCCTTTACAGGCTTCTCCTGTGTTTTTCCCTGAGCCTTACTTTTCCTCTGTCCCATCTTTCTTAGAAAAACGACTTTGCTAGTGTTTCCTTACCGGAACTCTGCACTGGGATCCCAAAAAGAATCCTATGTTCTTGACCGGTACCGTATTTATGCCTAGTATTTGTTCAGTATTACCAGCCTACTAGCCTCACAGTGAACCGATCTGTGAGTTTTTTGGCTGGTAATGAGCTCTCTTTTCCTTCCCTTCCTGGACTTACCTGAGTCCTGGATCAAAAAGGTTTACCAGTTCCCAAACACCAGAGAATGTCCCTTCCCTTTTTGATCTTCCTTGTGATTGAACTCCTGAACTCCCCGAGTTTCAGGCTTTACGCACGAAATGAATCTTTTACCACATTGTGTCCGCTTCCGCCTCGACCAACCACTTTCCTCGCAGGAGAGTGGAACTGTGATCTTGGGGTCCACACTCACTTCGTGATAATATCACTTCGTGATAATATCACGTTTCATACACACGCTCGATCACACCTCACTCAACCATGCGATACTTATGGTTCCTTTTCCTGCGTGGGCTCTTCATGCTCTTAGAATTTTAAGAGAGAAAAAGCTGCCCTGCGGCTTCAGAGATCCTTTCCCTGGATCTGTCTGAATTACCCGAGAGCTCTGGGCCCGTTTTTATCCCCTCTTTGATTGTGGCTCTGGCTTTTCGGTTCTCAATCCGATTGGTTCCACGGGGTTTCCCAACCCCGTCAGGCCACTAAAATCAGTGGGGCACCTCCTCACTGGAGAGTGGGTCCCTGGACCACTAAATCCGATCATGTTGGGGTTACCAGGATTGTTATAGGTAATAAATGATAAAGCCAAATTAATAATTAATAAAATAGATTTTTATTTTGCAACCAAGATATGGTCTTTGATAGCCACAATCAAAGGGACAGCGTTGAGACCTGGATCGGCACTAGGTGAACCCTGATCCGACCTCTGTCGCATCAGATCCCCACTGGTTCAGGAATGCTGTCTCTGTTGGGTTGGTTTTATACAGTTTTTTCCACCTGAGGCAGAGGTTCCTCTATTCTTTTCGTTGCTTTGCATATTCATGCAGTCTCCTTTCTCTGTGCAGGGCTGGACAATGCTGTTTTGGGGAAGCGATGAATGCTGCTGTTGAGTTACGGGAACCTGGCATTTGGATGCACATTCCTGACCACTCTGGCTATCTTGATTGGAAATACTTATAGAGTATTCGTTTCTTTTGGGCGTTTCCTGGATAGTCCCAGGAAAGGGCCTATCTCCACATGGGCTAGGTCCTTTCGCTTGCTAATTAGGTCTTCTTCCCTTGCTGCCATCTGGGGTTTCGCAATTTTGTGAGGCAATCCTTTCCTTGACTGTCTGTGGTTTTAAACTTTAAAGATTTTCTGGTACAGGCACAACTTATTCACAATTTATTTCATGTATATTTTACATAAGCACAAATTATTTCATAACATATATTACAGTATCTTGGTAGCTTGCGGTGGGGACTGTGGCTGGGGCTGTGTCAGGATCGGCCGCATGGCCGGTCTTTGGTTTTTGCTGCGTTCAATTCTAGCTGCAGGGCCATTCTGCACAGGTTGTAGGGCTGCCTCTAGCCTCAGCTGCGTGATTTTGTGCTGTGGCTGCGCTGAGGGGAGGGGATCTGGCTGCAAGATGTTAACAGCCACGGCCTAGCCCTGCTTTAGCCAGGGCTCCTCAGCCTCCCCGCCTCCTGCCTGGCAGCTGCTGGGGCCCCGCTGGGCTGGGGCCCAGTGGGGTCCCCAGAAAGGGGCCTGGCCCTGCTGGAGAGCATACTAGTTCTTTACTAGTATGTATAATAAAGCAAACAAAAACCAACTACGGCATTAACAATAAACAGAACCCGGAACCCAGTGACATCCTTTTGGCTGTGGCACTTTCCCCTTCAGTGTAGTTACAGTCACAGCTGTCAGGGGTGCTGGCAGGCTCCTGGTGGGCAGGGCAGGTGCGGTGATCCCCATGTGGCTGCAGGGGCCACTCCAGTGCAGGCTCAGGGAGCACGTGGCAATGGCGGCTTTTGTCTGAAGAGGGGAAGGGAAGAGAGGCTTCACTTCAGCAACCTCTGCGGCAGCCGGCTCCAGTGCCCCTAGCAGAACTCTTGGAAAGCAGCAAGCTGGGCCAGCCGGATGTCTTGGCAGGCCAAGGGTGAGGGGCACCCAGCAGGGCAGGGAGAGCTGAGCTCAGGATCCTGGGCGCCCAAACAGATGGTGATAGATCTCTCCTATAGTGATGTAGGTGTTAATAAGGTCCCAGTTCAGTGGTTGTTCTCACAAGCAGAGGCTCACCCCATGGCAGAAGAAAGCAGCTCTGGATTGGGTCTGGACTGGGTTCTGGCAGCAGCAGGCCCTAATCCCCTGCATGTCCACCCCCCCCCCCCCCCCCCCGCCCTGCCCCCTCCCCCCAGGGAAAACTACCAAAATAACACAGTTCCCCCTTGTCCCAAGCACCCAGCAATCAGCTTCCATTAGCAACTCAATGGGAAGACATTCCTACAGGTAATAAGGAACAAACGGAAAAGAAAACCCAACCCCCAACATTATCCACCCGAATTTCCTCCCATACCAATATGTTACATCAAATTTAAACCCTTAAAATACATATATACGTACACCACAACCTTAATTATATACATATATAGATGCAGATACAGATACTAGCACAGCGTCATGGATAGTTCACCCTAGAACAAGGTCCCCCTGAGGTATGCATCAGGTTTCTCCATCCTTTTGCATTCCACACCAGGTGGAACCTGGTCCCTGAGCAAAGACAACCCCATGGATGGGATTGTCTTTGCTGGAGTCAGAATTAAACCAAACAGTTTTTCCCAGCATACCTCTTATATGTACCACTGGGACCTTATCTCCATCTGTTGCTCCCAAGGGCTCATATTGGGCAGGGCCTGCTCAGTTAGTGGCACCTCAGGTGTTCACTAACTATGTGGCCTTTACTAAATTAATCTCCCCATTCTTGAAAGCCCCCCCACCCAGTGCCTTTAAGGTGGTTTTAAGCAGGCCATTGCACTGTTCAACCTTCCCAGCCACTGGTGCATAATAAGGAATATGGCACACCCCTTCAGTGCCATGTTCTCTGACCCAGGTATTTATAATGAGTTCCATTATCTGACTCAATCCCCTCAGGTGTACCATGCCTCCACAGGACTTGTTTTTCAAGGCCCAGGATGGTGTTCCAGGCAGTGGCATGAGGCACAGGGTAGGTCTCCAACCATCCAGTGGTGGCTTCCTCCACGGTCAGCACGTAGTGCTTGCCTTGGCGGTTTTGGGCAAGGGTGATGTAGTAAATCTGCCAAGCCTCCCCATACTTATATTTGGACCATCGCCCACCATAGCATAGAGGCTTCACCCACTTGGCCTGCTTGATTGTAGCAGATGTCTCACAGTAATGGATAACCTGAGAAATACTGTCCATGGTTAAATCTACCCCTCGGTCTTATGCCCACTTATAGGTGGCATCTCTGCCCTGATGACCTGAGGCATCATGAGCCCATTGAGCTAGGAACAAGGCTCCCTTGTGTTGCCAATCTAAGTGTATCTTTGACACCTCTATCTTTGCTGCCTGATCTACCTGCTTGTTATTTTGGTGTTCCTCATTAGCCTGACTCTTGTGGACATGGGGAACTACATGGTGAACTTTCACAGTTAGCTTCTCTACCCAAGTGGCAATGTCTTTCCATTCATCAGCAGCCCAGATTGGCTTTCCCCTACGCTTCCAGTTAGCCTTTTTCCACCTTTCCAGCCAACCCCACAGAACATTGGCTACCATCCACGAACTGGTATAAAGGTATAGTTTTTGCCACTTCTCTTTCTCAGCAATGTCCAGGGCCAGCTGAATGGCCTTGAGTTCAGCAAGTTGGCTTGATCCACCCTCTCCTTCAGTAGCTTCTGTGACCTGTCATGTGGGGCTCCATACAGCTGCTTTCCACTTCCGGTTCATCCCTACGATGCAACAGGAATCGTCAGTGAAAAGTGCATATCGTGTTTCTTCTGCTGGCAGTTGGTTATATGGAGGAGCCTCTTCAGCACGTGTCACTGGTTCTTGTTCCTCTTCATCGGTGACACCAAAGTCTTCACCTTCAGGCCAGTTTGTAATGATTTCCAAAGCCCCAGAGCAATTTGGGTTTCCAATACAGGCACACTGTCTGATGAGGGCGATCCATATGCTCCATGTGGCATTGGTGGCATGGTGGGTAGAGGGAACCTTTCCTTTAAACATCCACCCCAGCACTGATAGTTGGGGTGCCAGGAGGAGTTGTGCTTCCATGCCAATCCCCTCTGAGGCAGCTTGAACTCCTTCATCGGCAGCCAAGATTTCCTTCTCTGTGGAAGTGTAGCTGGCTTCAGATCCTCTGTAACTTTGGCTCCAGAATCCCAGTGGTCAGCTTCAAGTCTTCCCAGGCACCTTCTGCCAAAGGCTCCAGGACAAGCCATGGTTCCCGGCTGCAGAGTAAAGCACGTTCTTCACATTTGGTCCTGTCCTGACTGGGCCAAAGGCTATGGCATGAGTGATCTCCTGTTTGATATGGAAAAAGGCTTGTTGCTGTTCAGACCCCAAGTGGCAATTGTTCTTTTTGTGGGTGACCAGGTAGAGAGGGCTCACAATATGGCTGTACTCAGGAATGTTCCTTCTCCAGAAACGTATGGCACCTAGGAAAGCCTGTGTTTCCTTCTTGCTGGTCGGTGGAGACACTGCAGTGATTTTATTATGGCTTCAGTGGGAATCTGGTGCCATCCATCTTGCCACTTTACTCCCAGGAACTGGATCTCTCAGGCAAGTCCTTTTACTTTGCTCTTCTTGATGGCAAAGCCAGCTTTCAGGAGAATCTGGATGATTTTCTCTCCTTTCTCAAACACTCCTGCTGCTGTGTTCCCCACACAATGATGTCATTGATATACTGCAGGTGTTCTGGAGCTTCACCCTTTTCCAGTGCAGCCTGAATCAGTCCATGGCAGATGGTGAGGCTGTGTTTCCACCCCTGGGGCAGTCGGTTCCAGGTGTACTGCATGCCCCTCCAGGTGAAGACAAACTAAGGCCTGCATTCTGCAGCCGGAGGAATGGAGAAAAATGAGTTAGCAAAGTCAATAGTGGCGTACCACTTTGCTGCCTTGGACTCCAGCTCATACTGCAGTTCCAGCATGTCTAGCACGGCAGCGCTCAGCGGTGGAGTTACTTAATTCAAGGCACAATAGTCCACAGTCAATCTCTATTCTCTTTCACATTTGTGCACAGGCTAAATGGGGCTATTAATGAGTGAGTGGGTTTTGCTGACCATGCCTTCGCTCTCCAGTTCATGGATCATTTTGTGGATGGGGATCACAGCATCTCAATTTGCTCGGTACTGCCGGCAGTGCACTGTGGAAGTGGTAATTGGTACTCGTTGTTCTTCCACCCTCTGGAGTCCAACTGCAGTTGGGTTTTCTGATAGTCCAGGCAAGGTGTTCAATTGCCTAATTTCCTCTGCCTCTACAGCAGCTATGCCAGAAGCCCATCTGAGTTCCTTTGGGTCTTTGTAATAGCCATTCCAGAGGAAATCTATGCCCAAAATACATGGGGCCTCTGGGCCAGTCACAATAGGATGTTTCTGCCACTCCTTCCCAGTCAGGTTCATCTCAGCTTTTAACAGGACCAACTGCTACGATCCCCCTGTCACCCTGGAGATGGAAACAGGTTCTTCCCCCACATGTCCCAATGGCATTAGGGTACACTGAGCACTAGTATCAACTAAAGCATCATACCTTTGTGGTTCTGATGTGCCAGGCCATCAGATCAACACCGTCCAGAATGCCCAGTTTTCACATTCCTCCTCCTGGCTAGAGGCAGAGCCCCTCTCACCCTGCTTATTATTTCTTTCCTGGGCATACATACTAGAGGTTCTTTCAAGGGGATCTGACAGATCATACCTGGCAGCTCGGTCATGGGAGGCTGAGGCTACTTTCACTTTAGTGGAACTCCCTCTATTAGTGTTTCCCTCCTTGAGTTGATGCACCAGTGCTGCCAGGACAGAAGTGGGTTTCCCATCCCACCTTCCCAAGTCTTCCCCATGGTCACGCAGAAAGAACCATAGGTCAGCTTGTGGGGTGTACCCTCTCTCTCTAGCTGGGAGACATTGGGTTCTGACTTTGGGGCCTGTGACTCACATGGGTGCTGCATTGATCTTCCTCACCTCTGCCCTCATCTCCCTCATCTCCTCTTTGAATTCCTTTATCACAGCAGAGACATGAGCCTGCATCAGGCCATTGATCATACTCTCATAATTTCTAAGCTTGTTGGCGACAGAGCCCACTGTCTCTCGGTTGGTATCAGCATCAATCATTTCAATGAAGGTGGTGTATTTAGATGGCCCTAGATTTGCCAGATTCCACAACATTTGCCCTGGGCACCTGACCTTGCTGGGGTCATTATCATGCTGTCCACCCCTCCCAAAGAGTATCTCCAATACTGCCACTTCTCTCAGCTGTTGGATCCCTTCCTCAAGGGTCTTCCAGTGCATTCTATGGTGGTGCTCCTGCATTCTCTCCCTGTGGACAAACCTCTCTCTGACACTCATTAAAAGCCACACCCAGAGGGAAAGGGACTGTGACTCCCTTACAAAAATCTTATTCATACCTGAGTCCTGGGTCAAGGGTCCCAAATTCCTTGCCTCATCAGCATCCAGTTGCATACCTGTACCCATAAGGTCCCAGACCCAGAGTAACCAGGTTGTATAAGCCTCACATCCCCATCGTACAATGTCTTTGTGCTGATTACTGAGACTTTCGTATATCAGGGACTTGGTGATGATCCCAACCTCTGGCTCCCCTGTGGGTTGTGAGGGCCCTCCATTCTTATCCTTGTCTGAGTGCTCCGATTTCATCTTAGACCTCCTTGTTTCCACAGGGGTTACTGCTGCTGGCTTTGACTGCCTTTACAGTTCAGCTGGAACCTGGACAGTTGTAACATCCGTGAGTTCCACTGCTGCACTATTAGACTCTTCCTCTTTGAGGCAAGGGGAGGGTTTCTCAGCAGCTGGGGAAATGTACTCCTTCAGCATCTGGCTCATTTCATGCATCTCCTTCACCAGAACCCCCACCCAATCTGGGTGGTTCATTTCTGAGGTGGGCTGTGGGGCAGGGTCAGGCTCTGGGGCAGCAGCATCCCTAGTCTCTGGTGCCATGTCAAGTTCTATGGTAGCATCCCTAGTCTCTGGGGTAGGTGTCAGCGTGGTTATCCAAGTCAGCCTTCCCTTATCTCTGAATGCTAAATAAAAAGGGTTAACAGGCACATCAGCAACACCAGCCACTGTCTGATATCATTAGCATTTAGAGTAGATCTGAACCCTTCGAAAACTGGTGGGGCAGACCCAAAGAGCTGGTTGAAGGGTTGGGAGAAAATTTCCCCCGGTGTCATTTCATAACAGTAGGTACCATTATTAAAGTAACCCCAAAACCATACAGTTAGGGTGTGATAGCTCTGAATCCATGTGCCTGCCTTCCAGAGGAAATTAAAGATCCATGAATTCCTCACCTTATTAACCCATAAAGCAAACTGGATAACAGCCACAGTAGCCTTAGTTATAGGACCCATGCTTAGGTAAGGGCCTGCAAATGAGAGAATTGCAGCCATGACCACATGCCACCCAAACCAGGGTAAGCTAGACCACATGGTGACGCTTAACGAGGTTTCTATATCAGCACACAAAAATTAGATTACTCAAGAACTGTTATTCCCTTTTTCTCTCAATGCCCTTGTGCCTCACATTGGGTGCTAAAATCTGTCTTGGTTTGAAAAGACAGGTGTCTGCTTAAGTAAGGCAGGAGCCTCACCTGAAATGGAAAATGTAAACCCCCTCCCTCCAAAATATTATAATTTTGAAATTAAAAGGTTCTCAGGCAAAGATATGGGAATAGGAATAACAGTTCTTTACTAGGAAAACTAAAAATACAAATGTAAGAGTGCAAACAAAAAAAAACTACTGACAGAGTCAGAATATGACCTGACACCCTGTGGGTCAGGGTGTTGGTAGCAGTGCAATTAAATGGTGGCTGCAGTCGTCCTGGAGTGACAGATGTGGTTCTGTTGAAGCAGTGTGTTTTGTGGAGATAATCAAAACTCCACAACTTTGTGAAAGTTGTAAAGCCAGTATGTTTATTACAGCACTGGACGCATGTGGGGACTGTTCTCCTAAAATGACATGAGTACTTCTGGGAACTTCAGGTCTCTTTTTATCTCCCTCTTGAATACATATGCATGCAATTTCACAAAAGGTTCATGCATATTCATTCCACTTATTTCATGTCTCTTGCCACTAATTCTTCAGAAGGAACTCTTGGGTCTGGTTGCCTTGCCCTGTCTGCCCCCTCCTCCCCCCTTATCTCTTGTCCTTTGGCTGAAGCAGTCCCTCCAAGCACAGGCCCTTCAAGAGAACAGGCAGTCAGACTAAACAGCTAGCTACAGACTTAACTCAAACATTTACATTTCACCTAAATCAAAATGCATTTCTACCCTGGAAAGTTTCCACTCTGCCTCATGTGATCCTGTAGAAGGCTGTAGTTTTCCTCTGAAGGTCCAGTGGTGGTGTAGATAGGCCTTGTCTTCCTCTGGGAATCCAGTGGAAAGAGGTTGCCTGTGGTCTTCAAATCTTTGATTATATCCAGGTAGGAATGCTTGGGTCCTCCCTCTGGGCAGAGCTTTTCACAATGGGATTATGTAGTTTTTATCAGTCATGCAGTGATATTCAATGGCCCATTGACAGAAGATATCTCCCAGAAGATAACTGCCCCACAGATAAGAATAGAATACACACACCCATTTCTAACCTAAGGCAATGAATCATCTCATGGATGGGAGTTTCAGAGTCCTGGTTAGTGCAGTATTTTCAACAGTGCACTGTTGTGTTAGCTTATCAATACTTGCTGTTCTTCTGCCGTCAGCAGTCCCAGAGCAGAAGGGTCCTTTTAGAGACTGGGCAAGGTATTCAGCTGTCTAATTTCCTCTGTCTCCACATCAGCCATCCCAAAAGTCCAACAATGCCCTTTTGGGCCCTTGAAATAGCCTCTCCTGAGGTAAACTATGCCAAGGATACATGAGGCCTCTGGGCCAGTGACAATAGGGTGTTTTTTCCATCTGTTCCTAGCCAGGCTCAGATCAGCTTCCTGTACAGCCATTTGTTGGGATCCCCCTGTCACCCCAGAAATAGAGATGGATTTTGCCCCACTATATCTCAATGGCATCAGGATACATTTTGCGCAGGTGTGAACTAAAGCCTTATGCTACTGTGGGTCTTATGGGCCAGGACATTGGATCCACACAGTCCAGTAGATCCGCTTGTCGCTTTCCTCCACCTGGGTGGAGGCAGGGCCCTTCTAGTTCTGGTCATGGTACTTGTTGCTCTCTTGTAAATATGACCTGGAGGTCCCTTCAAGAGGATAGGAAATAACATCAGTCCTCTATTCTGTCTGAGGACCTGCCCACTGGAAACTTGTTGGGGTAACAAGTGTTGCTGCAAGGAAAGAGCTAAACAGAGAGAAACAGCAGCAGCGTCTGCAGCAGTGTCTCTCTGGACAGCGTGTACCTGAGACATAACTGGATGAATGAGTTTCTACTTCAACATAGAACTGTACACTCTTCGTGCTCTGCTAGTCAAGGCTTTGGAGACAATACAAGATATCAAGAAGACATTTATTGTAGAACTGTGATTAAGCCTGTAAACTGTAACCAAAAAAAAAAGCTCTTAGGAGTAAAGATATATATACTGAGTGCCTCCGAATAAATCGCAGATTCACTCTCTGTCTGCTGATTGGTCTCTGTAACTGTTGAGACAGTCACGACACACAGAAGAACACTACAATTTCAGGAGACTTCTCTCTGTTTATTATAACAGCATGCTGTCTTTTATACATTCCCAACAAAGTTTATACTAATTCATTGGTTACCATAAATCAACACAGTGTTCATTGGTACAGAGCAGTCTCCACCACTGTTTTCAACTAACATCCACCTGCAGGTTTCTTTTGTTTACCTTTTCTGTCTTCTCAGTTTCTATGTCAAGGACCTTGGCAGAATTCCTTTCAGGGGTAAACGTGACTCTTAGCAGCTTCTTCCTCAACTAACTCTTCCTAGCTCACAGACCAGCTGTCAGCCCCTTCCACAGGTCTCATCCTTTCATGTATCACAAATGGCACCCTATTACATGAGCTTACAACTGCTACAGTGATTCAGTCCTGTGATACACCCTGACCGAACCATCCAGTTGTGCCTGAAAGATCACCAAGGAGCTCCTTTTATCACGGCTATAGATTGAGGTTAGCCAAAAGCGAGCGGCTGGGTAGCATTTCTCCTTAATTATGGGGCAAAGCGCAACCAAATCTCAAAGACTCCATAAAGACACTCTGTTGCACATTACCAGGGAACAAAGGTTTAAAGTAATACCTCAGAAACTTATATCCTTATTCATTTGGATGTGACAAAACTGCCCCTGGTACTCTTCTGATTGTTCTTATGAACTTAGTCATTGGCAAAAAGGCAATGCTTACAAACTCATCAAGTTACTCACTGTTACAAAGACATATTATAATATTGGCTTTTTGCAAATATTAAAATGGATGCTCTATGTATAATGTTAAAGTAACTTTTCTATAAAGATATAGTTTTTATTTCTGCTATTAACTAAACTTAGACATAGTAGTGAAATAGCTGATATAGTTATGCTTGTGGTAATTGAGCTGTCTGCTTGGTTGGGATAACATCCAATGAACATATGATGAAGACCCCTGCTACTATCAACACCTACCATCTGTAGAAAGTATGGACCAATGCCCAAGCTGGAGGTGATAATAAGAATGCACCAAAACCACAGCCAAGAAATGCGCATGCCCTGAAAAGGCGGACCCAAGGAGGAGCCCTGCTGAACAGTTCTTGGGACATGTAAACTAGTTTGGGGGAAAGTTTATATATGCATATTTGTTTATGAATATGCAATAGGCTGATGCAATAGAAAAGGTATGTAAAGGGTGCCTCTGAAATAGCAGGTGTGCTCTTGGCTGAATGCCAAGCACACGGTCACTAAACTTTGCTTTATTTTTGTATCCTATTGTCCTTTATTAAACTTTTAAATTTTACCAGGAGAGTGAACCTCGTTTTTCACAACTGGGAACTTCATCCGGGATGTAAGACCTCACCTCCAAGACCCTGGGAGATCCTGAGCGGGGGAGGCATGCCCCGCCAAGTTCAACAGACTGCTCCATTTCTTCTGGCATGAATTCATGGTTGCAGGTCGATACCCAGTGGACAATAAAGAGACAAATAAAGCAAAGGAAAGGGAAAAGTCTCCCTAAGAAAGCATGGTAGTGAGACAGAGTAAAAATTTTCCAGGTTCCAGGGTAGAAATCCATTTTGATTTAGGTTAAATGTACATCTTTTAGTTAAGCCTTGGAATCTTAGCTGTTTAGTCTGAGCTCAGGAAAAAATTGCTTCAGTGAAGGGCAGAGATAAGGGGGGGGGGGGGGGAGACAGGTCTACTTGGCCTAGGAATTCTTTCTGATAACAAAAGAACTAGCGCTAAATGTCACGCAAAGTCTGTAAAATGAATATGTATGAACCTATTGTGAAATTGTATGCATATGTATTTAGGGAGAAAGATAAAAAGGGGACCTGAAGATCCCAGAGGTACGCATGCCTTTTAAGGGAAGTAATCCCCGCATGCGTCCAGCGCTGCAATAAACATACCGGCTTTACAACTTTTACAAAGTTGTGGAGTTTTTGATTTTCTCCACAAAACAGTAGTTAGCCCCACAATTCTTGTGCATGAAGACCCGGATAAGAAACAGGATTGTAAGTATTTTTTGGGTGGAGTGGATACAGGGGATGAAAGATGTGTGAGAGTGAGATTCAGGCTGGCTATTCTGGACCTGTGAAGTGTATGAGAAGTTTCTGGGGGCTGCGGTTCCATTTTTTCACAAGAAAAACGGCCAGTGAGGAGATGTAGTGAAAGACAAAAGGAGTGAGAAATCCACCGGGGTAACTGGGACTGGCCTTCAGGGAGGGGTTGGACCCCCTAGAGAAAGGGAGCCAATGGTTTCCTAGCATAATCCACTAGGAAACGGGACAAAAGGGAGGGCTCCCTAAAAGTTGCCAGATTGAGGGATTGGAACACACAAGAGGCTACGGGAAGTGTGGAATACAATACCCAAGAGAATCTGGGGTTGGCCAACAACATTTGAGATTTTACAATACGCGTAGGTGAATATTAACAAGTGACTTGAAAGTAAAGGTGCCTTATTTGTGTTGTCCTGTTGTGAGTGAGAATGAGTGAGGAAGACATATTAAAGAAATAAAAGTGAGTATGTATGAATGAATAAAAGTATATGCAATATAGATTGCTGATTTAAAGTTTAACTTTATTTTCTTGAGGGAGGTGGATTGTATTATATTATTGGAAAGGAAAACTTTTCTGTGCTGTGAAGGGTGGGTGGTGTTCAAGCTGTTGGAGGAGTGGGTTGGAGCAGGGAAACAGAGGCCACGGACAAACAGGTAAAATCCTAGGGAAATGGGACAAAGAACCAGTAAGTCGGGTTCAAGGAAAAAAGGGATTAAAAAGGTGTCAGCAGATACACCCCAAGATAGTCCCCTGGGAATTAAGTTAGCTAACTGGGATATTGATCCTTGTATGAAGGAAAAGGATAAAGTAAAGATGATTCAGTATCGTATGATAGAATGGACAAAAAAGAAAATAAGAACCTACCATATCTATTGGCCTGGATATGGGTCTTTTGAAGCTTGGATTTGCCAGGTCTTAAATATATTTCTAAATTCAAAAGAACCGTTTAATCCAGAAGAAAAAGAATATGCCTCCTGTTGGACAGGAGACACAGAACCCCTGGGGGGTAAAAGTTTTTAACATATCAGAAACCCCAGAGACAGAGCAAGCAGAGGAAAAGAAAGAAAAAGGCTGGGAGCCCCTGGAAATACTGCCCCCCCCGCCCATGCCAGGCCCCACTCCCGCCCCTGCCATGGCTCCTCTTGAGCCAACTGCTCCCACCCGATGTGGCATCCCTCATGCCAACTGCTCCTGCCCCTGCCTTGGTCTTGCTTCCACTGGATGACCCTACCTCTCTCTCTTTGGCGGTTCAGGCTTCACTGCTAACCTCCGCCTTTGCCTCTGTGTTCTTGGCAATTCTGACTCCCACTGTCCAAGTTAACCCCCTTCCTAGTGGAGGCGCACCATACCAAAATACTAGGAGACCAGTTAAAACCTAAAAGCAATTTGATAATCCCTCCCCTACCACTACTCCAAAACAAAGGAAAAGGGTTATAAAGATTGAAGAACAAAAATGTTGGGATCAAGAAGTTAGTTTATTCCCATTATGAGAAGTACCTATGGGAGGGGTTCAAGGGGGGGCCAGGATTTGTGAATGCTCCTTTGACCTCTTCAGAAGTCAGAAATTTTTAAAAAGAGATTAAAGGATTATTGGAAGATCCCATAGGTACGGCTGAACAATTAGAACAATTCTTGGGTCCCAACAGTTTTACTTGGGAAGAAATTCAGTCAATAATGAAAATAATATTTTCCCAGGAGGAGAAGCAGATGATTAGAGCTGCTGGAATGAGAATTTGGGAAAGGGAGAATCAATAAGGTCCACCAGGGGACCAGAAAATGCCAGTAGCATCTCCTAACTGGAACCAAAATGAAGAGGCAGGGCCAGGACATATGAATGATTATCACAATCTAATAATAAGAGGAATAAAAGAGGCAGCACCCTGAGAGCAAATTGTCAGAAAAGCTTTTAAGGGACAGCAAGGAAAGGAAGAAACTCCAACTGAGTAGTTTGAGAGGCTCCGAAAGAATATGAAATGATACTCCTGGATTGACCCTGAGACCATAGCAGGGCAAGCCATATTGAGGGTTAATTTTGTCACTCAGGCCTGGTCAGATATTAGAAAAAATCTGGAAAATATGGAGGACTGGTGCAATAAATCATGAAATGATTTAATAAAAGAAGCGCAAAGGGTTTCTGTATGGAGAGATGAAGAAAAAGCCAAAGTGGATGCAAAAAATTATGATAGCCACTATGCAAGAGGGTAACTTCCAGAGGAATCTGAAGCCTGCAGGTACCACTCCCAAACATTCAGGTTTTAGAGACAGGGAAAAGGGAAGAAACAGAACCCCAGCACGATCAAAATCCCAGGAACAAACTAAACATGCCTGAATCTATTGTGGGGAAGAGGGACACTATAAGAGGGAATGCCCTCACCTAAAAAGGACCTGAAAATATTCCAAGAGATACTCCCAGAAAAAGAATAGGGAGGTCATGGGCTCTGTTTTCTGGGGAATAAATACCACCTAGACATTTTAATAACTTAAAAAGTAGGCCCCGAAGAGGAGGAAATAGAATTTATAGTTGATCCTGGGGCAGAGAGAACTTTGGTAGTAAATATTCCAAGGAGATGTGATGTGAGTAAAGACACTGTGAAGGTAACAGGAGCAAAAAGAGAAAGGTTTAAAATTCCTGGCATTAAAAATGTAGTAATTGAAGGAGAAACCAGAATAGGGATGAGAGATGTCTTATTAATTCCTGGTGCAGGTAGCAACTTAGTGGGGAGAGACTTACAGGTAAAATTAGGAATAGGGGTTATACCAGAAGAAGGGAAGATGACAGCTAAAGTGTTAAAACTTGCCCAAGAAGATGAGGAAAAGATTAACAAAGAAGTTTGGGCTGGGAAAGGAAATGGGAGGGGCTGAATATTGACCCCATAAGGGTCATGGTTGAGAGAGAATAATGTCCCATAAGTGTGCGTCAGTATCCTATATCCTTAGAAGGAAGAGAAGGCTTAAAGCCAGTAATAGAAGAATTGATAAAGGATGGGACATTAGAACCTTGTATGTCTCTTCATAATACCCCTATTCTCCCAGTAAAGAAGCCTGATAGGAATTATAGATTAGTACAAGACTTAAGGGAAGTTAACAAGAGAACTCGGACCTGTTACCCAGTGGTACCCAATCCCAATACTCTTTTAAGTAAAATTCCACTGCAGCATCAGTGGTTTAGTGTGGTGGATCTTAAAGATGCTTTTTGGGCTTGCCCATTAGCTAAAGGGAAGCCAAAATATTTTAGTCTTTGAATGGGAGGATCTGAATACTGAGAGAAAACTGCAACTAAGATGGACAAAATTTCCACAGGGATTTACTGAGTGTCCAAACCTATTTGGACAAACTTTAGAAGAAATATTACAAACTTTCCCCACTCCTCCTGGAATACAAATTACCCAATACGTGGATGATCTTTTACTATCGGGAAAGCTAAAGTTGAAGTTAGGGAGGCTACTATCAAACTTTTGAATTTTCTTGGGGAAAAGGGATTAAAAGTATGAAAAGGGAAACTAAAATTTGTGCAATCAGAAGTAAAATACCTTGGTCACTTAATAAACAAAGGTAGCTGAAAGCTAAATCCTGAGCGGATTGCAGGGATTTTATCTCTTCCCCCTCCCTCTACAAAGAAGGAAGTTAGAGGGCTGCTCAGATTATGGGGATATTGTAGACTATGGATCGAAGGGTAAATGCAGGCAGTAAAATTTTTATATGAAAAATTGACAGAGGGAGATGATATAAATTGGACCAGGGAGGATGATAATACATTAGAATAATTGGAGTTTAAACTAGCCTCAGTACCAGCTTTGAGCTTACCCTCATTAGAAAAGCCCTTTAATCTGTATGTGAATATGGAAGGTAGAGTAGCTCATGGAGTTTTAGTCTAGGAGTGGGGAGGAGTGAAGACACCAGTAGCTTATTTATCAAAATTGTTGGATCCAGTGAGTCATGGCTGGCCAGTATGTATTCAAGCTATAGCAGCTACTGCTATTTTGGTAGAGGAAAGCCATAAACTTACTTTTGGAAGTAAACTAATTGTGTATACACCTCATGCAATCTGAAATGTGTTAAATCAAAAAGATGAAAAATGGTTAACAGATTCTTGTATATTAAAATATAAAGCAATTTTGATAGACAGTAATGACTTGACACTAGAAGTAAACAAAAGGGTTGAATCCAGCACAAATTTTATATGGGGAAACAAAAAGTGACTTAACACATAATTGTTTAGAAATTATCCAATACCAAACTAAAGTTTGGGAAGATCAAGCAGAACAAGCCCACCCAGAAGGGGAAAGAATATATGTTGATGGTTCATCCAGATGCTTACAAGGAAAAAGAATGTCAGGATATGCCTTGGTTGATGGGCAAAAGATATAGACCATTGAAAAAGGAAAATTACCTTCAAATCTTGTGAATGATATGCTTTTAAAAGAGGAGTGGAATATTTGGCACACAAGAAAGGAACCATATATACTGATTGAAAGTATGCTTTTGGGGTAATAAACACATTTGGAAAAAATTGGGAAGAAAGGGGGTTACTAAATCCAAGAGGGAAGGGACTGATAAATGGAGGACTAATTATAGAGGTTTTAGAGGCTTTAAAATTGCCTGAAGAAATAGCTGTAGTACACGTTAAAGGACACCAAAGGGGAATGACCTTAGAAATAAGAGGGAATAATTTGGCAGATCAAGAGGCTAGAGATGCAGCAGAAAATGGGACCAAAAGGGTTAATTTTGACCCCAGACAAGGAAAAATTGGAAGTTCCAAAATTTAGTGAAGCAGAAGAAAAGGAATTAAATAAGATGGGGGAAAGTAAGATCAATCTCAGAAATGGAACCTTCCTGATGGGCAGCAATTACTTAATAGTCACTTACTAGGAAAATATGAAAAGACATGCATCAAGAAACTCATTGGGGTACTCAGGCTTTGTGTGATCACTTTTTAAGGAACTCTAGGTACATTAGGATTTTTGGATTGGCAAAGCAAATAACTGAGAAATTTATAACTTGCCAAAAGGTAAATAAAAAGGTAATGAGAAAAACATTAGGAGGCCACGGGTTAGCTCTGTAACCGTTTCAAAGTATACAAGTGGACTTTACTGAACTTCCCCAAGTGCAGAGGTCGAGGTTTTTATTAGTGGTAATAGACCATTTAACTCATTGGGTAGGAGCTGTTCCCACTGTCAGAGCTAGGGTTAATGTGTTAATGTGGTATGTAAAACCCTTTTGGAACAAATTATTCCCAGGTATGGAATGGTTAATAGAATAGACTCAGAGGAAAACATTTTACTTCAATAGTCTTACAGCAAATAACTCAAGCCTTGGGAATAAAATGGGAATTACATACCCCATGGCATCCACAGAGTTCTGTCTGGGTAGAGAGGATGAAGCAGACTTTAAAGAGAACTTTAAAAAAGTTAATGATTGAAACCCAAATGTCATGGGTAAAATGTTTACCTATGGCTGTACTGAGGGTCTGAACACAACCCAGGTCACATCGGGGAGTGTCACCCTATGAGATGATGTTTGGGTTACCCTTTCTGACCACCCAACATGAAACTGCTACTTATGAAGTAGGGGTGTCCTAGGGTGATGTTATGATGCTTGTATCCCCAGTCGGGTGTTCTGTTTATGCTGGATGTTATATTCTGTGCCTTCAAGACCGGCTCTGACAGTGAAGGCGGGGAAAACGGGAAGCATGGAGTTTCATTATCAGCTGCACTCTCCCGCACAGTCTGCTGGAACACAGAACTCCACTGTTGTTGTTTGGGCATGGACAGGACAGAACACAGCACTCCTTTTGTTTTTTTAGTTAGTTTAGCTAGCTGGGGCAGTCTGAGTTTTCCCTGGACTGGTTTTCTTTCCCTTTGCTTGGAACCATTCAAACGTTCTCCAGACTGGGACCTGAGGAAACATAGAGAGCTCACACTTTGTGGTCTCCTGGGGCCTACTCTAGGAAGCAGCCCTTCCCAGCGCCAGAGGGACTGATAAAAGAGCAACCACTCTGAGGAGACACTTCCTGAATTTGTCATTTCTTCAGAGTGGTGAATGAGTTTTGTCATCTGGTATTGTTCATTTCTTGTGCTGCGGAGTGATTTGCCTGTTAAATCAACAGATTTTCTTTCACTTCTCTCTGAGGAAATTCTTCCCGAACCAGTTGGGGGGAGAGGCCATGTGGGCTTGCTTTCGGGGGGAGGCCCTTTTGGAGGTTTTCTCCCAAATTTGCCCTAAACCAAGTGTCCTGGTTTAGGGCAAATTTTGGAGAGAATCCCCAAAAAGGGCTTCTCCAAAAACAAACCCACACGACCCCTCCCCCAACCGGTCCGGGAAGAATTTCCTCAGAGAGAAGTGGAAAGAACCTGTTTATTTGACAAGCACAGCACCCCCCAGCACACAAAATGAACAATACCAGATGACACCACTCTTCCACTGCTCTGAAAGAGATGACAAACTCAGAAACGTCTCTCCTGAGGGTTTGCTCTGTTATCAGTCCCTCTGGCGCTGAGGCAGCTGCTGCAGTCACAAGGTGTAAACTCTCTCTCTGTGTTCCAAATCCCAGTCTGGAGCAGTCAGCAGGTCCAACGGGGTGGGGGGAACAGTCCAGAAAGGAATTTGGACTGTTTAGCTAAAGTAACTAATGAGAAGGGGGGGGGGGGGGGGAAGCAAGAGCAAGCAAAGCAGAAGCGAAGCAGAAGCAAGAGTGAAAGCAAATAGCAGGGTAAAAAGCAAAAAAAGCAGCAACATGCACTGGTGCTATCTGGATGTCCCGCCGAGTGGCTGATAAGAGGCCCAAAAAAACCTCTCACTCTGCTGTCGCCCTGATTTTGTAAAACTTTGTAAGCCTTCTGATGTTTATATTCTCTCAACAAACTTTCTCACACACAATTCTGTAAATAACCTATGTTTTGCATTCTTTCATGGAGGTGGAGAGAATTGATGGACCCTTGGTCTGTCCAGTGGCATTGGAGAGGTGGCACTGTCACCCTCCAATCCACTGTCACCTTTGGAAAACTATAAATGTTGGAGTCAGAAAATAAAGGTGCTCTTTTTTGTTCCCCTCGAGAGTAGCAGTGTCTGTGTCATCATTTCGTGCCATATCGTGACATCTGGTGAACCCCTTCGTGTGAATTTGAGACCTCGAGTGTCGTGCGGCCTTGCTGGGTGAGGTTGTATCCTTCCCCGCCCCTTTGTTTGCTTGGCGTTGCCTGCTGCTCTTGTGAGAGATGGCAGCCTCTGTGAGTTCCTCAGATGATTCTGTTCTTTTAGACCTCTGGAAAGTTATCCTCGACCGGAGGGGAGTTTCCCTTTCCTGGAGTGAATTTGAGAGTCTGTTTCTGTGGGCCAGAGAGCAAGGGTTTTTTTCGGACTCTTTGGAGGCGCTCTCTAGGGAGGCGTGGTCTCGCGTGGGGGACCGTCTCATGGTTGTTCTCCTTGACGATTCGGTGGATGTGAGATCGCTGATGGTGCACTGGCAGAAGTTGAGTGACGTTTGGCGGGGGTCTCCTCGTTATAGCTCTCGGGGTTCCCTAGGGGCCCCTTTTGTCTCGGATGTGGAGGAGGGGGAGTCTGATTTTCTGTATGACGCAGGACCCTCTCCCCCACCCCGAGAGGGAGAGCTGGGGGGCAGCTCCGCCTCGGAGGGCGATGTCTGTTCCCCCGGGGTGGATTGGGCTCCTGGCCAGCTGGTCCCGAGCCCGGCGGGGGGTGCCCCGCGGGCATCTGGGGGCTCGGTGGAGCCGGAGGGCCGCCCTCGCCCTGCCCCGCCCCGCTCGGCTGGCGGGACGGGGGGGGACCCTCCCTCCCTGTGTGCCTTCCCGGCGCTTGGGGACGGCTTCTCGGAGGGGGGGCGGTTTCTCCCGTCCCTGGGCAAGCGCAGTCCGTGGCCGCAGCCCGGGGCGGGCCGTCCGTCGCTCCTCCGGCGGGCCCGGCCCCCGCGGCCGGGCAGCCCGCCCCGCCCCGCCCGGCGGAGGTGGTACCGGCTGCAGCCTCTCGCGGCATGGGCCCGCCGCTCATCGAGGCTTTGCCCGCCCCCCTTGTGCCGGCCCGCTCTGACGTGACTCCATGGGCCGTGCCCCTCTCGGCGCCCGGCCCAGCCCCCGTGTCGGGGGAGGGGGACCCCGCGCCGGTTTCCTGATCTGTGCCGGCGCCCGCGCCTGCCCCCCCCGCGGAGCCCTCTGCCGGGGCTGCGGCGCTGCAGGGCGCTGAGGTGTTTCGCTTTAGGGCGTCTACCGACACTGCCGGCGGGAGGCCAGTGACTCCTCGGGGCCGTGGTCAATCCTCGTCGGCTTTGTGGACGCTGCCTTCATGTCAGGCGACGGTTCATGTTAATGGCCAGGCTTTGCCGGGTTCGGGAAACCGGAAGTGGAGCGCCCCGGAGAGAGGCGCTCCGACACAAGTCTCTCTCCAGACCCCGGAACCGATGGAGGTCTGCTCTGCCAGCTTGCGGCCAGCACCCGCGGGTCAGCAGGTGTGGATGTCTGCACCGCAGCAACTGTTGTCTTAGAATCTTGTCGAATACACAAGATTCCCCTGGATGCTTTTGGTCCCTTGGGTGGAGGCATGAGTGCTCTCCTGATGGGGAGGTCTAGCGCCACCATTCAGGGCATCATTGTGCACCTGGGGCTCATTGATGCAGACTTCACAGGGCAGATTTGTGCCATGGTTTCCACACCCACCCCCTCTGTCACAGTCCCAAAAGGGACGCGCATTGCTCAACTTGTGCCTTTTAAGTCCTCTGTTCGCAGGACGGCTGACCGGTCACGTGGTGTGGGTGGCTTTGGATCCACTGGGTCGCCTAAAGTTCCCTGGACCACCGTCCTGTCCAAGAACCGTCCCGAGCTGCTGTGCACCCTGTCCAACCCTGGTGCGACGCCGTCGGACATCCGCCTCCGCGGACTTCTTGACAGTGGGGCTGATGTCACGATTCTCTCCCTTGCTGCCTGGCCCCCGGAGTGGCCCCTGGATCCGGTGGAGACGCCTGTCACAGGACTGGGAGGGACGGCGCAATGTTTCGTGAGCCAGCGGCCCGTGCTGGTCGCAAACCCGGAGGGACAGACGGCCTGGGTTAGGCCTCATGTTACCTCTACCCTTGCTAACCTCTGGGGGAGGGATGTTCTGTCCGCCTGGGGGGTGCGCATCGGGACGGGTTTTTGATGGGGGCCACTGCGACGAAGGGCACAGACTGTTCTACGCCTCCTATACGGTGGCTGGTAGACAAACCTGTTTGGGAGAACCAGTGGCCCCTCCCTCATGAAAAATTGGTTGCCCTTCGAACTTTGGTGCAGGAGCAGTTGGACCAGGGTCATCCGGAGCCTTCTACCAGTCCCTGGAACACTCCTGTCTTCTGCATCAAAAAGAAATCTGGGAAATGGAGGTTGTTACAAGACCTCCAAAAGGTCGATGCCGTGATGGAAGGCATGGGAACATTGCAGGTGGGCATGCCATTGCCTACCATGCTTCCCGCGGACTGGCCGATCCTCATTGTGGATCTGAAGGATTGTTTCTTTACAATTCCTTTGCATCCCAATGACAGGCCGAAATTTGCCTTCACGGTGCCAGCAATTAACGACGCTGAGCCGGCACAGGGATATCAATGGAGGACGCTGCCCAGGGCATGCGCAATTCCCCAGCCATATGCCAATGGTATGTGGCCCAGGCCTTGTCTGGAGTTCGCAAGCAGTTTCCTGATGAACGTCTGTATCATTATATGGACGACATTTTGGTGGCTGCGTCCACCCAGGATGAGCTGCTGAGGATTCAGCCTCGGTTGCTGGATGCTTTGCATGCTCATGGGCTGCAAGTGGGCTCCAGAAAAGGTTCAACAACAACCACCTTGGAAGTATTTGGGGGTCAAAATTCTGGAACAGACATTTGTCACCAAGAGGTGCAATTTGTGCATTCTGTGAAGACACTGAATGATGCTCAGAAATTGATAGGTGTCATCACTTGGTTGCGTCCATATTTGGGACTGACAAATGCACAGTTGTCTCCGCTGTATGATTTGTTGAAAGGAGACAATGATCTAAAGTCACCTCGCACGTTGACCCCTGAGGCGTAAAAGGCGCTGGAGGTGGTTCAGCAAGCTGTTTCGGCTTGCCAAGTTCATCGCATTGATCCCTCCGTTGATGTCACTGTGTTCATCACCACTCCAGATTCGCATCCCACAGGTATCATTGGCCAGTGGAGTGACAAATGGTCCGATTCCTTGCACATCTTGGAATGGGTTTTCCTGCCCCATCAGCCGCAGAAGACGGCAACTGCATTGTTTGAGCTAATCGCTCGCTTGATAATCAAATGCCGGCAACGGTGTTTGCAATTGATGGGTGCGGATCCCGCAAAGATGGTACTCCCGGTGCAACGGGAGGATTATGACTGGAGCTTTGCAAATGGTGTGTCCCTGCAGAGTGCTCTGGAAAACTTTTCAGGGCAGATCACTTATCACCTGCCCAGCCATAAGCTGTTGCATGTGGCGAGATTCACACAAATGTATTTGCGGCCCAAAAATAGTCAGGAACCAGTGCAAGGACCCACCGTCTTCACTGACGGTTCCGGGAGGACCGGAAAGGCCATTGTTACCTGGAAGGATGGATCTGAGTGGCAGGTTTTGGAAGGTCATGAGGATGGATCAGCCCAGTTGGTTGAACTGAGGGCTGCTGTCATGGCATTTGAGAAATTTTCCCAGGAGCCTCTCAACTTGGTCACGGATTCCGCCTATGTGGCCGACATCGCGCAGCGATTGGGTCATTCGGTTTTGAAGGAGGTCAGTAATCCTGCCTTGTTTCATTTGCTGAAGACCTTGTGGCGTGCCATTCAGGCTCGGGTTCATCCCTTCTATGTTTGCATGTGAGGAGTCACACCTCTTTGCCAGGCTTTATAGTGGAAGGTAACGCGAGGGCTGACAAGTTGGCTAACCCAGCGTGGGTGGCACCTCAGCCTGATACACTCGCGCAGGCCAAGGCATCACATGGGTTTTTCCACCAAAACGCACATACCCTGCGGAAGCAGTTTCAGCTGACGCCAACTGAGGCTCGTGACATTGTTGAGTCGTGTGACGACTGCCACGCGCTTGCTCCGCCTTTGCCAGCAGGGGTAAACCCCAGAGGCCTTAGGGCCTTGGAGCTTTGGCAGACCGATGTCACCCAGATTGCCGAGTTTGGCCGGCTCAAGTATGTGCATGTCACGGTGGACACGTTCTCTGCGATGTGGGCTTCTGCTCACACTGGAGAAAAGGCCCGTGATGTCACTGCCCGCTGGAGGCAGGCCTTTGCCGTTCTGGGCATACCTTCTGCTGTGAAGACCGACAATGGTCCTGCTTACGCATCACAGAAGGTGCGGCAGTTCCTGCAGTTGTGGGGTGTCTCACACAAGTTTGGTATCCCTCATTTCCAAACCGGTCAAGCTATGTAGAACGCGCTCACGGTACTTTGAAGTGGGTTCTTCAAAAACAAAACAGGGAATGCAGGGTGAAACCCCGCACAGTCGGTGGCGAAAGCTTTGTACACAATCAATCATCTCACTGTGCCGCAGAACTCAAATAATCCTGTCATTTGAACCATCTCTCTCGTTGCAGGCTGCGGATGAGGCACTTCGGCCTCGAGCGAAGGTTCGGGTGCGGAATTTAGTCACCAAACAGTGGGAAGGTCCCTATGACCTTATCGCTTCGGGGCGCGGGTATGCTTGTGTATCCACAGATACTGGGGTACGCTGGGTACCTTCGAAGTGTGTTCGCCCTGACCTGCGACCCGCAGAGACAGAATCCGGCCGACGGGCAATATGGAAACCGTGACCAACCTGAAAGGCATCAAGCGGGTACTCATCGGGTGATGACTCGGATGCAGACGACGCGAGTGCTCACTCTGAGTGACTACTCCGCAAATGGACACTGAACATTGTTCATGTTTGTTTTTCACATTGTTCATTTTCTTTTTTCGTTTTTTCTTTTTAGACAGAAAAGGGTGAGATGTCGCCCTGATTTTGTAAAACTTTGTAAGCCTTCTGATGTTTATATTCTCTCAACAAACTTTCTCACACACAATTCTGTAAATAACCTATGTTTTGCATTCTTTCATGGAGGTGGAGAGAATTGATGGACCCTTGGTCTGTCCAGTGGCATTGGAGAGGTGGCACTGTCACCCTCCAATCCACTGTCACCTTTGGAAAACTATAAATGTTGGAGTCAGAAAATAAAGGTGCTCTTTTTTGTTCCCCTCGAGAGTAGCAGTGTCTGTGTCATCATTTCGTGCCATATCGTGACACTCTGCCAGTCTTAAAGGCACAGAACATAATATCCAGCATAAATTACACACACACGAATAGGGATAACAGTCACCCTAGGACATTCCACCCCTTATCCCCATAATGTCAAACAATTTCATTCACACCCCACAATCAGACCTCCCTGAGGGACACATCGTGTTGTTCCATCTCTCTGCATCACCCACCATGTGCAGCCTGGTCCCTGAGCAAAGACAACCCCACGGATGGGTTTGTCTGTACTCGAGGCAGAATTGATCTACACCATCCTCCCTAACAAACCTCTGACATGTACCACTGGGACTTTATCTCCATCTATTATATTCAGGGACTCAGACTGGGCAGGACCTGCTTGGTTAGAGGAACCTAGAGTGTTAACTAACCAGGCAGCCTTTGCTAAGTGCTGCTCCCAATTTTTGAAGGATCCCCCACCCAAGGCTTTCAGCTGGGTTTTTAGTAGCCCATTATACCTCTCTACTGTCCGATCGGCTGTCTGTCTCTGTCGGACATGCGTAGGGTGGTTCGCGTGGGACGGTTTGCAGGCAACCTGCGTTGAACAGACGAGTCTGGACTCCTCTATAGTTCAGTCTTCAGGTTGTTTATTATAGCTTATCTATAAGGTTTTTGTTCTGCCCAGCCGAGATCTGACCAGCAAGGCAGCCACAAGCACTCTCCCCCTTTTAGGGAGGTCGCACATTCTTATACTGATAATTACATGTATGA
>NC_066342.1:8603902-8680530 GCF_022539315.1 Serinus canaria | reverse complement strand
ATCTGTCACTTGTTCACAGGAAATCACTGTATTAGCTTTATGTCCAGACCCTCCATGTTTCCTGCCTAGAGGACTAACCATAGCACAAGTTTTCTCCTACCAGAGTCACAGAGCAACACATCCCTCATTGCTTGGACCAGGCACATCAGCCGCGGGCAGCCTCAACTCACCTGTGTCCTGAAGCATCTCGGGAAAACCATCACCATCATTGGCCTGAGAGATACCGGAGCTGACGTCACTCTGATATTGAAATCGAAATAGCCACAGGACTGGACCATTGTACCCATGCTGGACCAACTGGCAGGTATTGGTGGTCACCGTGAAAGGTCCTGTAGCTTGCACTCTGTCACATTTGAGGGACCCGAAGGTCGTGTTGCCACCACAAATCCATTTATAGTAGGAGCTGATATAGTTCTTTGGGGAAGAGACATTCTCTTGCAATGGGATCTGAGAATAGAAACCAGTTTTCAACAAAGGCTGTTGATGGACATAACACACTAAAACTCACATGGACATTCAAGACACCTGTTTGGGTCAGCCAATGGCCCTTAGCAGAAGAGAAACTTGCTGCATTAGAGCAATTGGTACAGGAACAGTTAAACAAAGGTCACCTAACTCCAACTACCAGCCCCTGGAACACTCCAGTTTTTGTTGTTAAAAAGCCAAACAGTGGGAAATGGAGGTTATTGCAGGATCTCAGAAAGGTTAATGAAGTGATTCAAGAAATTGGTTCTTTACAACCAGATTTACCTTCTCCTGTTATGATTCCTAAGGATTGGAAGTTAACTGTTATTGATTTAAAACACTGTTTTTTCAATATTTGTTTGCATCCAGATGACGCACCAAGACTTGCCTTTTCCCATCCCATCAGCAAGCTTTTTTAAAAAGATACCGTTGGCTCATACGTCCTCAAGGTATGCAAAATTCTCTGAGTATATACCAGTGGTTTGTAGCAAAAGTAGTTTCCTCAGTTCGTGTACAATACCCAAATTCCTTCATCTTTCATTATATGGACGATATTTTAGTAGCAGCAAAGGACCAAGCATCAAAGCAGGAGACAACAGATCAGGTCATCTCAGCAGTGGAGAAAGCAGGACTGACAGTAGCGAAGGAAAAAATACAGACACTTCCTCCCTGGAAATATTTAGGATACAGAATGACAGAACAAACTGTAACTCCACAACCACTCCAACTAAGGAAAAATCCAAAAACACTGAATGAAGTGCTGCAGCTGGTAGGGACTCTGAACTGGCTTCATCTACCGCTAGGCATTTCAAACCAGGTCTTAGCCCCTCTGTCCGATCTATTGAAGGGAGATACAGCTTTAAACTCACCACGAGAATTCAACAAAGAAGCCCAAAATGCTTTAGATAAAGTGATGCGAGCCATTCAGTCACGCCAGGCTCATCGGTATAATCCTAACTAGTCTTTTTTGTTTGCAGTTTAGGGGAGAGTCCACAGCTTCACGGTCTAATGTTCCAGTGGGATCTAGAGAAGAAGGACCACCTGATAATCTTAGAGTGGGTTTTCCTATCTCGTCAGCTGGGTAAAACTATAACAACTTGCCCTGAAATTCTATCACAATTCATTATAAAGGCTAGATCCCGAATGTTTTCCCTTTCAGGAAAGGATTTTGCAGAAAGGTCATTCTGCCTGTCACATCTATCTGTTTGGAATGGTTGATTCAAAATTCAGAGATCCATGCAATTTGCCCTAGAAAATTGTACAGGAAAAATTTCAGACAATTGTCCCAAACATTAGCTACTAAGTTCATCTTTACAATTAATCCATAAGCCCTAAGTCATGTATCCTAGATCAATCATTTTTTACAGACGGTTCAGGGAAGTCAAAAAAAATCTGTGATTGCTTGGCAAAATCCAGAGACAAAAAATGGGAATCAGATATTGAGGAAGTAGATGTGTTGTGATAAGGCACGAAATGATGACACAGACACTGCTGCTCTCGAGGGGAACAAAAAAAAAGGACCTTTATTTTCTGACTCCAACATTTATAGTTTTCCAAAGGTGACAGTGGATTGGAGGGTGACAGTGCCACCTCTCCAATGCCACTGGACAGACCAAGGGTCCATCAATTCTCTCCACCTCCATGAAAGAATGCAAAACATAGGTTATTTACAGAATTGTGTGTGAGAAAGTTTGTTGAAAGAATGTAAACATCAGAAGGCTTAACAAAGTTTGACAAAATCAGGGCGACATAGATGGTTCTTCACAAATAATAGAGTTAATGGCAGTCATGCGGGTCTTTTCTAAATTCATGTTTCCTTTTAATTTAGTAACAGATACATTCTATGTTGCAGGTGTAGTGGAGAGAGCAGAAGGGTCTCTGCTAAAAGAGGTTTCCAATGATCAGCTATATGGTTTGCTCAAAAAATTCATCTTCCTTCTTTCTATTTGACAGGAACCTTACTTCATAACACAGATTCATTCACATTCTGCACTCCCAGGTTTCTTAGCAGAAGGCAATGCTATGGCTGATTTGTTAGCCATGCCAGTACAGAATACACTTTCCAATGTCATTGAACAAGCCAGAATGAGCCATGCTTTTTATCATCAAAATGCACCTGCCTTAGGAAGAATGTTTTACATCTCTCAGAATCAGGCAAAAGCAATTGTTCAGTCATGTCCAGATTGCCAAAAATTAGCCATACCAGCAATAGCAACTGGGGTTAACCCTCGAGGCTTAAATAGCCTGCAGATATGGCAAACTGACATAACTCAATATCAGTCATTTGCACGGTTCAAACATATACACTTATCAACAGATACATTCTCAGGAGCAATTTTCCCTTCCGCACATCAAGGAGAAAAGAGTAGAGATGTAATTAAACATTTCTTACAAGCATTTGCATCCCTAGGCATTCCTCAAGAAGTCAAAATGGACAACAGACCAGCCTACATTTTTAACAAACTGCAGGACTTTTTCAAAATCTGGTGTATCAAACACACCCCAGGTATTCCACATTCTTCCACAGACCAATCTATTGTAGAAAGAGCACACAGATCACTGGAAATGATCCTTGAAAGGCAAAAGGGAGGGACAGAAGTGCTGTCTACCATAGAGAGGCTGAATGAAGCTTTAAATGCTTTTAATTTCCTAAATAATTCTTTTATAGAGCAGGTACCACTGATTTTCAGACATTTCAGCAATACCAGTCAAGCGAAACTCAAGGAAAGGCCATCAGTCTTCATAAAGGATCCAAAGACACGACAAATTTCAGGACCCCATCCTCTTGTGACATGGGAGAGGGGGTTTGCATGCATTTCTCCAAATGCAAGTCTTCGATGGGTCCCTACAAAAAATGCCAAACCACAGGTAATACGGCCTCCTGCTGGGTTCAGGGTGTCTCCAGCAGGCTGCATGGGTCTGGGTAGCTCAGTCCTCTCCATGGGCAGATTGTATGAGTCCCAAGCAGTTCTCAGCTGCAAGCAACCTTAGCAAGCTTAAGTGATATCAGCTCTTTAGTGATTATCAGCTCATTGTGATTTCAGCTCTTAGCTTGCTAGGTGCCTAGGTAGGCAGACGCAAGGAGAGAGAGGAGAAGGCTGTTTAGAGTTCCACAGCGATGTCTTATTGAATCTTCTGAGAAGGGTTCCAGTGACGGCTCTTCTACCAGAACCAGGCTAAACCAGCCCTTTATATAGGATACAGGGGGATCAGAAATTGTCCAATAGGAAGGGTTAAAGGAAAGTGACTTATAGGGTTACAGAGAGATAAGCAGGGGTCCAAAGGCAGAAAAGGGTCTTTCTAGCCCATTCACCATGACTTGGCATTTCCTATCTTTAGGCTTCTGCTCGCCACGGGGCTCTTGCAGGCCCTGTGCCTGCTACACACAGGTACAGCCTATCCAAGAGCAGCAGAAGACGCCAGAAGAAGAACACACAAACAACTGAGTGACAGCTGAAAGCAGAGACTGTGTTTTCTAAATTTGCACTAGTTAAAATTGTTTAAAAATAGTTTTGCACTGAAAAGGTTTTGTAAGTTATTGCTGTTGTATTAAAAAGTTATTAACTTACCTTTGAATCAAATGTTAAAAATGCTTTGAATTTCTATATGTTCAAATCATATTTAGCCAGAAACTTGAGGCTTGCCTGGGAAAACATTTCACCAAAGTTAAGATAGAAGATTCGAACCAAATTTAAAAATTATTGGCATAACTACAAATTGTCACCAAGGGTGAGACTTTTTCAGATCATGTTCCTTTCTTCTCTTTCCTTTTTTAGATATATAGAAAGGGTGAGATTTAGGAATGTGCCCCCTGTTGATGGAGTGACAAAATTAACCTTTGTCTCCTTAAAAAAGGAGAAAAGCCCGGAAGTTTCTCTCCTCAATTAGGTAAAAAGGCGCCTGTCCTAGGTTCACTATATGATGCTTTTATCCCCAATAGTTCGGTTTATGCTGAATAAGTATTGCACCTTTAAGACTTGTTCCAGAGAGTGAAGGGGGGAGAGAAGAAGCGGGCAGTTTGTTTTCAGACACTGCACTCACTCTTCCACATTCCTGCTCCTGGACTGTTTTGTCTGCGGATGGACAGACAGCGGGACAGAGCTCTCCTTTGCTTTTAGTTAGTTTAGCTAGCTGAGGCAAAGAAGTTCCCTGGACTGTGGCTTTTTTTTTTTCATTTTTCCCTTTTCTTTGGACCTGTTTAAACCTGCTCTGGACTGAACACCCAGAAGAGCACCGGCAGCTTGCATCTCTGGCCCATGGCATTTCCAGCTCCGGAGGGACTGATAAGAGACTGAGTGAGCTGAACTGCAACCCGGAGACGGGACTTTCTGGGTTTGTCATCTCTTTTGGAGCAGCAAGGGGGTTTATTGTTTAATATTGTTTAGGTTTTATTGTTTAATAAACAGTTTTTTTCCACTTTTTCTCCAAGGAGGCATTTTTTCCCGGACTGGTTGGGGGGAGGGGCCAATTGAATCTGCTTTCCTGGAGAAGCCCCTTTGGAGGTTCTCTCCCAAATTTGCCCTAAACAAGGACAAATACATCTATTGGCGCTCAAAGCATGGCTTGAGAAAGTAGAAAAAAGCTTTATTGATTGCATGTTGGTTGTGCTTGCTCTGTAGTGAGTTAAAGCAGTCAGTAGCCATGTTGCTTGAATTCGTAATGTCTCTTAGAGGTCTTCATGTAGTTCTATTCTTTAGACCTTTTTGAGGTTTCAATACCTTTCTGGTCACTAGGATTATTGTCCCTAACACATAATTTCTACAGTAGAGGGGCACAGATTAGAATAGCTATTTTGCTGGCCTTGATGATAATGATTTATAAAGCATTTACAAAGATACTAGAATCTGTTTACGATATGTGTAGTTTATAGTTTCTTCATCCTTCCCTATGTCCTAGTTCCAGTAGTATGTTTTGAGAATTTATTAGTAATTGCACCCAGTTTGTTAGAGGAGGAGCAGAAAATGAAGCTTTCCAGCCTTTCCTTCTCCTTTGAATCTGTTATGTCACTTTTTAAGAATGTTCAGTTTCCCCTGAATGTTAAAAAGACCGTCTTTCTGGTATTTAATCTGGTAAGCTTCCACTATATAGTCTGCAGCTTCTTTAGAATGAGAGCTGAGATGTCCAGAAGAGTTGATGAGACCCCTGACCCAGAAGTAGATGCGGGCGTAGAAAATCCTGAGTAGTGTAGAGAATGAGAAAATATAGGCCAAACCCTGAAAGAATTTTCTGATCCTGTAGACTGAGATTTTCCATGTGAACAAATTCAGAACCCAGCTGAGGTGGAGAAATACCTGAAAGAAAGGTGCCATGATGACTCTAAAAAGAAAAAGCTCATTGCAATAAGCTGAGCCCTGGCCTATGCTTATCGCACACTGCTAGATATTGTAGAGCAACAGACAGGCAGGGGGGCAGAGAGATAAATCAGTAGCTACCCCAGCCACTCAGGCTGCAGCCAACACCCCAGCTACTAAGGCTAAAGCTAAACCAGACAGTAAGCCTAAGCCACTGGCAGTTGCTGCAAGAAAGAAGCACACAAGCAAAACCAATCGGCCAGTGACCGACGATGATGATCCAGAAGAAAGACCCTCAACACCAATTACTGATACAAAACCCAAAGTTAATGCAACTAACACAGCATCAGAAGCCACTATTGAGTCCTATTCCCTGAAGAACCTTCTTGGCCTAAGGAAGGATTACACTTGAAGACCTGATGAATCTATAATTAGTTAGTTAGTCCATCTCTGGGATGCTGCAAGTGAGGCTACAGTTTTAGACAGTAGTGAAGCATTTGAGATCCCTGTCACATGATCCTGTCATTGACCAAAGAATGATGAAGGGGGCTAACCCTTACAACCTCTGGGCACGGGTCCTAAGAAGTGTAGCACAAAGATACCTGTGTGCAGACGATCTCTATATGCAGCAAACCCAATAGAAGACCATAGAACAGGAAATTCAGTGCTTGAGAGAAATGACAGTAGCTGAGATTGTCTTCTCAGATGATGTAAATACTGTAAATCTAGACTAGTACCACGCACATCTGTGATGTAGAGAAAACTTGTACGACTTGGGCCACACAAATACACTTCTGCTTTAGCAATAATGAAGCAAGATGATAGTGAAGAGACCATTCTTGATATGGCAAAAAAGCTCCGAGCAAATGCAGATGCTGTGCGTGGCCCAACACATGCCAGAATCACAGCAGTGGAAACACGTCTGCAGAAATTAGAAGACAAGATAGAAGAGAATCACAAGAAACTGAAAGAGGAGATTAAAGAAGGCTTTCTCCAAATCTCAGAAGTATAGATCAGAAGTTCTGGTACCCAACGCAGATGTTCCTCAGATGGGGAGAGAAGGTACACCCCACAAAATGAGCTGTGGTTCTTCCTGCGTGATTATAGAGAAAACATGAAGAGATAAGATAGAAAACCTACTGCTGCTCTGGCACAACGGGTGCGTGAACTAAAGACTCACAAAAGAAGTTCCAAAAGGGAAGCAGCTCCAGTAGCCAGTAACCGAACTGTCACATACGATGATAATGACAATATTTTTAATCCCCTTAAAAGAACCTCCAAGACATATGCCCAAGGAAAAAAGGATAACCAGGCTTAGAGGGGCCCTGCCTCTAGCCAGGTAAAAGCTAGAGAAAACCGTGTTTTTTAGAATGTGTAGATTCGTTGGCCTGGCACATCTGAACCACAAGAATACAAAGCTTTAGTCAACACTGGTGCACAGTGCATATTAATCCCATCAAGACATGTGGAGACAGAATCTGTTTCTATTGCTGGTGTAACAAAACAATCACAAGATTTTACTTTAGTAGAAGCTGAGATGAGCCTGACTAGAAATAAGTAGAAGAAACACCCTATTGTGACTAGCCCAGAGGCCCTATGCATTTTAAGCATAGACTTCCTCAAAAGTATTTCAAAGACCCAAAGAGACTCAGACAGGCATTTAGAATAGCTGCTGTAGAGAGCGTCAAGCAATTGAACACCTTGCCTGGACTGTCAGAAAACCCATCTGCAGTAGGAGTCCTGAAAGTGAGAAGAGCAACGAGTGCCAATTGCCACCTTGACAGTGCACCGCCAACAGTACCGAACAAATTGAGATGCCGTGATCTCCATCCATAAAATGATCCGTGAGCTAGAAAGCCAAGGGGTGGTCAGCAAGACCCACTCACCCTTTAACAGCCCCATTTTGCCTGTGCGTAAATCTGAAAGAGAATGGAGATTGACTGTAGACTACCGTGCATTGAATGAAGTGACTCCACCACTGAGTGCTGCTGTGCCGGACATGCTAGAACTCCAATATGAGCTAGAGTCCAAGGCAGCAAAGTAGTACGCCACTCTTGACATTGCCAATGCATTTTTTCTCCATTCCTCTGGCAGCAGAATGCAGGCCTCAGCTTGCTTTCACGTGGAGGGGTGTGCAGTACATTTAGAACCGACTGCCCCAAGAGTAGAAGCACAGTCCTACCATCTGCCATAGACTGATCTAGAGTATACTAGGAAAAGGTGAAGCTCCAGAAGATCTGCAATATATTGATGACATCATTGTGTAAGAGAAGACAGCAGCAGAAGTGTTTGAGAAAAGAAAAAAAATCATCCAGATTCTCCTGAAAGCTGGCAAAAAAAGCAAAGTCAAGAGACCTGCTCAAGAGATCCAGTTTCTGAGAGTGAAGTAGCAAGATGAACGGCGACAGATTCCTACTGATGTCATCAACAAGATCACAGCAATGTCTCCACCATCCAGCAAGAAAGACACACAAGCTTTCCTAGGTGCCATAAGCTTTTAGAGAATGCACATTCCTGAGTACAGTCAAATCGTGAGTCCTCTCTTCCTGGTCACCCGCAAGAAGAACACTTTCCACTAGGGCCCTGAGCAGCAACAAGCCTTCACCCAGATCAAAAAAAAGATCGTTCATGTGGTAGCCCTTGGCCCAGTCAGGACTGGATCAGATGTGAAGAACATGCTCTACTCTGCAGCCGGAAACCATAGTTTGTCCTGGAGCCTTTAGCAGAAGGTTCCTAGAGAGACTCGAGGCTGACCACTAAGATTTTAGATTCGAAGCTACAGAAAGTCTGAAGCCAACTATACTCCAACAGAGAAAGAAATTTTAGCAGCCTATGAAAGAGTCCAAGCCGCCTCAGAATTAATAAGCACTGAAGCACAACTCCTCCTGGCACCCTGACTACCAGTACTAGAGTAGATGTTCAAACCAAAGGTTCCCTCTACACAGCATGCCACCACTGCTGAATGGAGCAAATAGATTGCTCTTATCACACAGCGCACCCGTATTAAAAAGCTGAATCGCCCTAAAATTCTAGAAATAATTACAAACTGGCTGGAAAGTGAAAACTTTAGTCTTGCTGATGAAGAAGAACAAGAAGTGACACGTGTTGAAGAAGCTCCACCATACAACCAACTGCCAGGAGAAGAAACACTATGCTCTTTTCACTGACAGTTCATGCTGCATTGTGAGAATGAAACGCAAGTAAAAAGCAGCCATATAGAGCCCCACATGACAAGTCACAGAGGCCACTGGTAGAGAAAGTAGATCAAGCCAACTTGCTGAACTCTTAGCTGTTCAACTGGCCCTAGACATTGCTGAGAGAGAAAAGTAGCCAAAGCTCTACCTCTACACTGATTCAAAGATAGTAGCCAATGCTCTGTAGAGATGGTTAGAGAAGTAGAAAGACGCTAACTAGCAATGTAGAAAAAAAACAATTTAAGCTGCTAATGAGTAGAAAGACATTGCTACCAGGGTAGGGAGGCTACCTGTTAAAGTCCGCCATGTGGATGCCCATGTCCCCAAGAGTAATGCCAATGAAGAGCACCAACACAATGAGCAAGTAGACAAAGCTGCAAAGATAGAAGTGTCAAAGATAGACTTAGATTAGCAACATAAAGGAGAGTTATTCCTAGCTTGATAGGCCCATGATGACTCAAGCCATCAGGGTAGAAATGCCACCTATAAGTAGGCACAAGACCGAGGAGTAAATCTAACCATAGACAGTATTTCACAGGTTATCCATGATTATGAGACGTGTGCTGCCATCAAGCAGGCCAAGAGAGTAAAGCCCCTATGGTATAGTGAGCAGTAGTCCAAGTACAAGTATAAAGAGGCCTAGCAGATTGACTACATCACACTGCCCCAGACACGCCAAGGCAAGAGCTATGTGCTGACCATGGTAGAAGCCACCACTAGATGGTTAGAAACCTACCCTGTGCCTCATGCTACAGCCCGTAACACCATCCTAAGCCTTGAAAAGCAAATCCTGTAGAGACATAGTACCCCTGAGAAGACAGTCAGACAACAAGACTCATTTCAATGAACAGCCTTATCAACACCTGGGATAGGGAACATGGCATTGAGTGAGTGTACCATATCCCCTACCAGGCACCAGCTGCAAGCAAAGTACAGAAGTACAATAAACTGTTAAAAATCACCTTAAAAGCATTAAGAGATCTTTCAAAAACTGAAAGCAGAATCTAACAAAAGCCACCTGGTTAGTTAACACCCAAGACTCTACTAACCGAGTGGGCCCTGCCCAATCTGAGGCTTTGCATAGAGTAGATAGAGACAAAGTCCCAGTAGTACATGTCAGAAGCTTGTTAGAGAAGACAGTTTAGATTAATTCTGCCTTGAATACAGACAAACCCATTCATGAAGTTTTTTCTGCTCAGAGACCAAGTTGCACATAGTAAATAATGCAAAAAGATGGAACACGATGTGTACCTCAGAGAGATCTGATTGTTAAGTGAGACCTATGTGAAAATATCACTTTTTGCTGAATGTTACTACCATTGTCTGTGTATAGCTGTATATTAGATGCATGATGTATGTGTTCGTAGGGTTAAAATATATATTAGTTTTAGTAGTAAGTTGATGATATAAAGATAAGAAGTAGAATGTCCTAGGTTGACTATATGATGCTTTTATCGCCAATCGTCTTGTTCGGTTTATGCTAAATAATATGTTAGGCACCTTTAAGACTTGTTCCAGAGAGTGAAGGGGGGAGAGAAGAAGTGGGCAGTTTGTTTTCAGACACTGTAAAATAAATGGAGCCACAGGGGCTAGCTTCTTAGCCGGATAGCTGGTTCCCTGTAGGGTAAGCACCCCAGGCAAACGGCCCAAGACCAAACACCTCAGCCCTCTGGAGGCTGGGGTGCCCTAGGCCAGACTGCCGCACAGCCGAGACCCCTAGCAAGCTTAGTGATTGTCAGCTCTCAGTGAAAGTCAGCTCTTTTGTGATTTCAGCTCTCAGCTTGCTCGTAGGGGCTGCAGCTAGCCGTGGCTCTTGGAAGGCAGACGAAATGAGAGAGGAGAAGGCCACCAAGAGTGTTCCACGATGGTTTATTCTGAGGGTCTCGCGAAGGGTCTTGAAGCTGCTCTTCTAAAGAAAATGGGCCCAGACAGCCTCTTTTATAGGGTTAGGGAGGATTGAAAACTGACCAATTGTAAAGGTTAGGGAAACTAGCCTATGGGGTCACAGAGAGATAAGGAAGACCAGAGTGAGGACTCCTAGTACAATTCCTATGACTCAGCAAATACCTATCTCTAAACATCCCTCCACGGAGCCATAGCCGGCCCTGCGTCTGCTACAAGACCCTGCACTCACTCCTCCACATTCCTGCTCCTAGGCTGTGTTGTCTGCAGATGGACAGACAGCAGGACAGAGCTCTCCTTTGCTTTTAGTTAGTTTAGCTAGCTGAAGCAAAGAAGTTCCCCGGACTGTAGTTTGTTTTTTCATTTTTCCCTTTTCTTTAGACCTGTTTAAACCTGCTCTGGACTGAACACCCAGAAGAGCACCAGCAGCTTGCATCTCTGGCCCACTGGGCCGGGTCTGGGCCGCAGCATTTCCAGCTCTGGAGGGACTGATAAAAGACTGAGTAAGCTGAACTGCAACCCGGAGAGAAGACTTTTTAGGTTTGTCATCTCTTCTGGAGCAGCAAAAATTTTATTGTTTAATATTGTTTAAGTTTTGTTGTTTAATAAACAGTTTTTTTCCACTTTTTCTCCAAGGAGGCATTTTTTCCCAGACCGGTTGGGGGGAGGGGCCAATTGAATCTGCTTTCCTAGAGGAGCCCCTTTGGAGGTTCTCTCCCAGATTTGCCCTAAACCAGGACAGCACCTCATAGGACCTTGGGGACTTCACCTTAAACTTAAGGATAGCCAATTGGACAGGAACCAAAAAGTCCTGCCTAAGCCATTTACTAGAAAAAGAAGAGAACAAAAGGAACTAATCACTTTTGTGTGGTGTTTTACCGGGAGCGAGAGCCTCTTGCCCTGGGTCGGTTTTTCTCTGTAAAGAGCTTTCTTATTTTCCCTTTTATTAAAACTTTTGTTTCCAACACTGCCACAGAAGCCATCCTGCTGATTTTATGCCATCTGAGGTGGCTGAGCTATCTCAGGTATGATATAGATCTCCAAGAGCTTATAAGACCTGGCTTGAGGAGGCCCTTATAGCAGACCCCTATTCCTAATTTCACCTGTAAGTCTCTTCTCAATAAGTTGCTACCTACCCCAGGGACCAATAAGACATCCCACATCCAAATTCTAGTTTCTCCCTCAATTACCACATCTTTAATGACAAGAACTGAGAAACTCTCTCCTTCTTCCCCTGTTACTTTTACAGTATCTTTGCTCACACTGTAACCTTTTGGAATATTTAACAGGCTGGTTCTTTCTGCCCCTGTTTCTACCACAAATTCTAATGCTTCTTCTTGGGGACCCACTTTTAAAGATATCACAAGCTCCAGATGGTATTTGTCCCCCAAAAAATAGAGCCTGTGACCTCCCTATTCCTCCTCTGCGTGCATCTCTCAGAAGATTTTCAGATATTTTACTTGCTTAGGACAATTTCTCCTATAATGCCCTTCGACCCCACAATAAAAACAGACATTTCTGGAATTCTCCTGATATTTGGTTTTTATTGAGGTTCTGTTCTTTTCCTTTCTCCTGTCTCTACGACCTTTAAATCTAGGAGTAGTGCCTGGGTGTTTACGATTTCTCTGGAAATTGTTTTCTCACATGATTGTTGCCATAATTTTTGTTTTCACTTTAGCTTTTTCTTCTCTCTCCGGACATAAATTTTCTGAGCCTCCTTTAATAAATCATCTAATGATCTATTATGCCAATCATATTTTTTTTCTATTTTTTTTCTAATATCTGGCCAGGCATTAGTGACAAAATTAATCCTTAACAGAGCTTGTCCCACAACAGTTTCAGAATCTATTACAGAATATTGTTTCTTTTTCTCCCAAGTCTGTCTAACCATTCAGTTAGAGTTTCTTCTTTCCACTGCTGCCCCTCAAAAGCCTTTTTAGTATTTTGCCCTGGGGGTGCTGCCTCTTTTATTCCTTTGATTATTAAATTACGATATTCATTCATTTGTTTCCTCACCTCCTCATTATTTTGACCCCACTCAGGAGGTGCAGTTGGCATTTTATCTTCTCCTAGGGGGCCCTGCGGGTTTTCCTTTTCCCAAACTTTTATTCCAGATGCTCTGATTAAATGTCTCTCTTCCTGAGAAAATATTGTTTTCATTATAGGCTGCATCTCTTCCCAAGTATAAATGTTCGGACCTAAAAATTGGTCTAATTGTTCAGCTGTGCCTATGGGATCTTCCAAAATCCCTTTGATTTCATTTTTAAAATTTCTGACCTCAGAAGAAGTCAAAGGGGCATTTCCAAACCCTGTTCCACCCCCTCCCACTGGAACCTCTCTTAGTGGAAATAGACCAATCGCTTTATCCCATTCTTTCTTGATTTTATCCTTTCTAGCCTTTCTCCTGTGTTTTGAGGAAGGATCAGGAGAGGACTGTCTTTTAACTGAGCTTCTAGTGTTTCGATAAGGTGCTTCCTCTTGAGAGAGAGAGAGTTTCCCTGAACAGCTGGAGCTACCATTACCAAGGGAACAGGACTCAGGCCAGGACAGGGGTTGATGAGAGGGATCCACACCGAAACTTGGTCCTCCAAGGTGTAGACGGGGTCTGCTGCCGGAACTGCCAGAGTCAGGGGCTCTTCCAGTAGAAACCAAACTGGAGTGTGGATAGCACAAACATGGCTAATGGCAGCTGAGTCTGCAGCTCCCGGCAGAGACAAAGCAGGCGGGGCAGCCCCGGCAGCAGGGGTGCTCCCCAGCACAGCCGGCAAGGGAAGGGCAGCCGGGGATGGGACAGTAGGGACGGCTTCTGGAAAAGTGATCAGAAATGGGATGGCTGGGACCGACAGGACCCCTGGAGCAGTCAGCGTGATGGTCAGAGACCACATGGCAGGAGGGACCCCGGGCACAGCTGACAGAGCGGTCAAGGGCCAGGCGGCCAGATGGGGGCAGGCAAGTTCACTGGCAGGGCCGGAGCAGGGATATGGGCGGGGACAAGTGGGGCTGCCACAAGCGGCGAGCCCAGACCTGTATTGGGGACCAATGAGACAGGAAATTTTCCAGAGTAGAAATCCATTTTGATTTAGGTGAAATGTACATCTCTGAGGTAAGTCTGTAGTTTGAAAACATAGCTGTTTAGTCTGACTTCCTGTTCTTGTAAGAAGCCTATGCTCAGAGAAACTGCTCCAGCCAAAGGACAGAGATAAGGGGGGAGAAAGAGAGACGGAGAGACTGCTGTGAGAGCAGGTCAACCTGACCTAGGAATTCTTTCCGATAAGAAAGAATTAGCGGCAAATGTCACGCGAAATCTGTAAAAATGAATATATATGAACCTACTGTGAAATTGCATGCAAATGTATTTGAGAGGGGAAGAAAAAAGGATCTGGAGTTCCCAGAGGTGCGCATGTCTTGTCAGGAGAAAAATCTCCATGTGCGTCCAGCGTTGTAATAAACATACCAGCTTTACAACTTTCACAAAGTTGTGGAGTTTTGTTTGCTTCCACAAAACATCTTGGCAAAGCCAGGCAGGAAACGGTCTCTGTTCTCGCAGGGGCAGAGGAGAAGACAGACCTTCTGTGGTGCGCCCCAGGATTTTCCTGGAGGACCTCCGCTCATCTCGGTCTCGGCTTGCCTCCTGCAGAGACAGAGGAGGACCTGCTGGTGTGCCGAGGATACGGTATGTATTGAGGGGCCCCCAGGGGAAAAGAGAGATAGGATGGCTGAATAAGTCACTCAAAGATGTCTGAGTGCTCAGCCTCGTTCCTGTGCCTGCAGGCAGCCCATTCGATAGAGAGATTGGGACGCGGGGGGTTCACTGTTTGATAGAGTGGCTGCTAACGACTCTGGGGGTGAGTCGAATGAACCCGTATGTGTGTGTGTGTGTGTGTGTGTGTGTGTGTGTGTGGTGTCCGGACATTGTATCATTGCATGGTTAATGCATTGTGTGGTTAGTATTAGTGTGTTTGTAATTGTGTGAGTGAGTGGTGCACAAAAGAGGGCGAGTGCGTGAGTATACCAAAAGTGTGGGGGGGGGTTTCTATCCCCGACTGAAGCAGCCGAGTGAGGCCTGAGGCGCCGACTGGGGCAGGCTGTGGGGACAGGGAGTGCCCGGCAGAGAAGTGGAGCTAGTGGAGAAGCGTGGGTGAGGACATTTATTGTGTAACGGTGGTGATTTGTGTAGATTGTGCACGCTTTTACCGTGGCGAGACAAACTCATGGGGTTCCTCTGCCCCAGTGGTTTGGACTCGACCCCTGGGAGTTTATGAATCCTGTGAATTATTAGATAGATAGAGGAGATGAACGAGTCCATTTAGAGGGGCTTTATCGGACTTCAGCTGGTACTATAGTCAGTCTGGACTGGGAACAGATCTGCCTTACAGGATTTAGAGTTCCCTGTGATAAACGGAATAGCCTGCCTCTTAGGGCAATTCCTGAGAGCCTTTGGTGTATCGAGAGGCTGGCACCCTGCGTGGGTACTATTGCAGTGCAGAGTTTGTGAGAGACGCTGGTATTGCTGTTCTAATAGGCGTCAGGGCATTTGCCCCGAGTGTAAATCGAAGTTTCCTAATCAAGCTGATTCAGAACCTAAGATCTTAAAGCTTGTGTGTGGGAGATCACATCTGATACCTGCCACCTGGAGTTGTGTGTGGGAGGAAGACTGGGAATCTACTGTGAAGCTCTGTGAAGAGAGTTTTGGGTAGAAGCTAAATGGGGCAAGGAGAAAGAGATAATGAGAACTAACCAGAGCAAGGAAGTTCCTCGGGCTAGCCCCTTCGGGTGCATCTTAGCCCACTGGAAGGAAGTCACCAGTAGGAGGGGCTCTGAGAATAAAAAAGATCTAATCCAATATTGCACTCGCTGGTGGCCATCATACAGGTTAGAGGATGGAGCTAAGTGGCCACCCACTGGAACTTAAGATTATAATACCTTACTGCAGTTAATGTTGTTTGTAAGATGGGAAGGTAAATTAGATGAGGTTTCGTATGCTGATATGTTTTTGTTTTAAGAAATCACCAAGAATGGCAAAGGGACTGTGGGATCAGACTGCCCTCGGACCCACTGGTCTTAGCCCTTGAAAAGGAAAACAAGGCAAAGAGGGGGCAAATCAAACGTTGTTGTTCAGCATGCAGTATAGGACAATGGCACATGAAGTCAGACAAGGTTTATCATTCTGAGGAACAAGAACGAGATACATTTGAGTAGATGAAAGCTCCTCCTAGGAGGAGGGAGCTTGAGGATGAAGATGAAAGGGAAGAGGACTTCCTAAAAAAGGAGGAGGACTCAGGCTGGGGAAACACATCCACTAGAATCCGCCCCCCCCCCTGACAGTTCAGTTGCATCTAGAACTAGAAGGCAAGCAGTGTTACAGGCCCCTCTGCAAAAGGCAGTGGGACCAGAAGGAGGGAGATTAATGATTAAAGTGCCATTTACCACTCTTGATTTAGAGGCATGGGAAAGGATTGCTAGGAATTATCGTATTGATCGGATACTTACTGCCAAAAGTCTAGGATATGTTATCAAGCAACACAATCCAGATTGGGCTGACATCCAGTTACTACTGGATGCTTTCACTGAAACCGAAAAACAGCTGATCTTAAAAACAGCAGGGACTTTGGCAGAGGATCACTGCAAGAGCAAGCAGCTAGATGTAAAAGAATATTTCCCCCTCCAAGACGCAGAACAGGATCCTAATGTATCAGCAGAGATAAAGAAATTAGCAGATTATGAAGAGTGGATAGCAACAGGGGTGGAAAGAGCTATTCCAAAACCCATAAATTGGTCTGCTTTATATTCCCTTAAGCAGGGGCCTTCCAAGACTCCGTCTGAGTTTCTAGAGCATTTAAGGATGCTATGCGTCATCATACATCATTGGATCTGGGGTCTGAGATAGGGATGAATCAGTTAGTTAATTCATTTTTGGGGCAGTCTGCTGGAGATATTAGATGTAAACTTCAGGAAATTCGAGGGCCAGAAGGAAGAAATCTAAAAGTCTTGCTAGAAGAGGCATGGAGGGTGTTTAGTAACTGGGAAGAAGGATATAAACAAGGAATGAAAAAGTTGGTAGCAGTGGTACAGGAGGAAAGCCAAAGAAAATGCAATCAGGGACCACCCAGACAAGGACCACCTCTGCTGGGCAGAAACCAGTGTTTGATCTATAAAAGAACTGGTCACTGGAAAGATCAATGCCCAGAACGGAGATGAGGTGACCGACAAGTGGCTGCACACATACAAAACAACTGAGGAGGACCGGGGGATTCTACCCCAGCGGATCCACTGGTTATAACAATGAAGCTGGGGGAAGAAGGGAAAACGGTGGAATTTTTGGTGTATACAGGGGCCACATATTCAGTTTTAAATAAAGCTTTAGTACCTGTGGAAAATGATTATGTTGTAGTGCAGGGGGCAACTGGCCAGTCTGAAAAGGCATATTTTTGCAAACCTTTGAGGTATAAATTGGGAAAACAATGGGGTATTCACAAGTTTTTATATATGCCCAATTCACCAAAGGCACTTTTAGGCAGAGATTTCTTGGAGCAGTTACAATCAACCATTACATTCAAAAACTGAGAGGTTACTCTGGAAGTAAATGATCAAAAGTACATAGAGGTATTAAGTTTAACCTTAACAGCTATTGAAATTGAGGAGGAAATTGATGAAGAGATACTAAGTCAAGTATTTCCCAGGGTATGGGCCTCTGATGTACCAGGGAGGGCGAAAAATGCCTCCCCCATAGTAATTAAGCTCAAAGAAAGGACACAACCAGTGAGAATTAAGCAGTACCCCCTAAAGAAAGAAGATAGGGAAGGAATCAGCCCAATAATTGAAAATTTTCTGCGTTCAGGGTTACTGAAAGAATGCCAATCTGATTTCAATACTTCTATTTTACCTGTTTGAAAATCTGATGGGTCATACCGGATAGTACAGGATTTGAGGGCTGTCAATAAAGTAACAGAAGATTTGTATCCAGTTGTAGCCAATCCATATAGTTTTAAAACTTATCTAACACCTGAGCTAACCTGGTTTACTGTTCTAGATCTGAAAGATGCCTTCTTTTGCCTCCCTATCCACTAAGCCAGCCAGAAAATTTTTGCATTCGAATGGGAAAGCCCTAAAAGCGGGCACAAAACCCAGCTCACATGGTCCATGTGCCTCAAGGCTTCAAAAACTCCCCCACTCTGATTGGAGAACAACTTGCAGAGTCACAGAGTCCTGGGAAGCTACAGAGGAAGAAGGGAGACTGTTGCAGTATGTGGATGATCTTCTAGTAACCACTCAGACAAGGGAAGCATGTGTAGCCTGGACGGTAAGCCTTTTGAATTTCCTAGGACTCCAAGGGTACAGAGTATCAAAGAAAAAGGCACAGGGAGTGAAACAGAAAGTAATCTACCTGGGGTATGAGGTGAGTGCTGGGCAACGGACTCTAGGGCAGGCTCGCAAGGAAGCCATATGCCAAACCCCAAAACCCCAGACAATAAAGGAACTCCGAACCTTCTTAGGCATGGCAGAGTGGTGCCGGCTGTGGGTTATAATTACGGACTGCTTGTCAAACCCCTCTATGCTCTTATTGCCAATGGAAACAGAGATCTCCAGTGGACAAAGGAAGCCACACGGGCCTTTCATCAGCTAAAGAGCGCCCTCATGTCACCTCCAGCCTTGGGACTTCCAGATGTAAGTAAACGATTCTTTCTATTTTCCCATGAGAAGCAGGGAATTGCCCTAGGAATACTGACTCAGAACTTGGGTCCATACAAGAAGGCAGGTAATGATTTCTCCAAGCAACTAGATGCAACAGCCAAAGGATGGCCAGGTTACCTCAGAGCTGTAGCAGCAGTCGTGCTTGATATTCAGGAGGCACGCAAGTTTACCCTGAGACAAAAATAGCTGCGCTAGTGTCCCATACATTTTCTGCAGTACTGGAAGTAAAGGGTAGCTACTGGCTTTCACCACAGAGGTTCCTGAAATACCAGGCCATCATGGTAGAGCAAGATGATGTGGAGATAGTAGTGACTAATACTGTCAACCCAGCTTCCTTTCTCAGTGGAAATCAAGGAGAAGCAGTACACCACAATTGCCTGGATACCATTGAAGCTACCTACTCCAGCCACCCAGACTTAAAGGACACTTCTTTGGACGATACAGAGACCTGGTTCACAGATGGGAGTAGCTACGTAGCTACGTTGCCAGTGGAAAGTGACATGCTGGATACACAGCGACTACCTGCAGAGAGGTAATAGAATCTGGACCCTTACCAACAGGCACCTCTGCACAGAAGGCCGAGATAATTGCCCTGACCCGTGCCTTAGAAATGGCAAAAGGAAAGAAGATGAACATCTACACAGACTCGAGGTGTGCATTCGGAGTCATGCGTGCACATGGAGCCATCTGGAAAGAAAGGGGACTGCTGACCTCACAGGGAAAGGGCATCAAACGTGCAAAAGAGATAATCCAGCTGTTGGAAGCAGTTCAGCTGCCTGGAAAGGTAGCAATTATGCATATTAAGGCACACCAAAGAGTGAGCTCAGAATTGGAAGAAGGAAATGAGCTGGCGGATAGAGAGGCAAAGGAAGCAGCAAAAGGTGAGGTAACTATTGAAGGAGCCCTAATTCCAGATGGACAAATTTCCCTTGAAGGCAAGCCAGAATATAAGAGGAAAGACAGAAAACTAATTGAAAATCAAGAAGGGACATATAACACGGAATGGTGGGTTACCATTGAAAAGAAGCTAGTAATCCCTTCCCATTTATTTTTGCCATTAGTAAAGGAAGAACACCAGAAAGAACACTGGGGAATATAAGCCCTATACACCTACCTGATTGAGAGAATGGTTGCTAGGAATTTATATGCCACTATTACTCAGGTGACCCGACAGTGTGATCTTTGCCTCCAGACTAACCCCAAAAATACCCCCAGGCTGAAACTCGGTCAGATTGAGAGAGGCCATGAGCCTGGACAGCAGTGGCAAATTGACTTTTCAGAACTCCCAAGGAAAGGGGGGTATCGGTATTTATTGGTATTGACAGACACATTTTCAGGGTGGCCAGAAGCGTTCCCCACCAGAACTGGCAAAGCTCGAGAGGTGACCAGGGTATTATTACAAGAAATAATACAACTCTGAAGAGTCCCAGCAACAATATCCTCGGATAGAGGATCACATTTCATTTCCAAAATAGTGCAACAGATTAGTAGCCACCTGACCATAGATTAAAAACTGCACACTCCATACCGCCCCCAATCAAGTGGCCAAGTAGAGAAAATGAATCATTTGATTAAGCATCAGATTGTAAGACTGGGGCAGGAAGTCAATCTACTCTGGCCCCAAGCTCTTCCACTGGTACTATTGCGAATCCGAACTAAACCTCAGGTTAAAGAAAAGCTGAGTCCGTTTGAAATGCTTTACGGAAGACCATATGGAATACAAAAGGGAATGTCCACCCACATTGGGGAGGTAACACTGGCCAACTACATGGTGGCTTGAAGGAAAAAGCTCAGAGAAATTGAGAAACACGTGGCTGGAACTCAGAGCAGGAAGCTAGATGGGCCAGTATATAACATATAGCCTAGGGATTATATATATGTTGTCTCTTACAGAAAAGACTTTGGAACCACAGTGGGAAGACCATTCCTGGTGCTTCTCAGCACCTTCACCGCAATCAAGATCAAGGAGCAAAATGCCTGGATCCGTCACTCTCAAGTGAAGAAGGCCCCAGAAGCCCCTTGGAGAGTGACACCAGGAGACAATGAACTGAGACTAAAACTTACTCAGGCAAAATGAGTATATTGCAGTCGGGGATAGTTCATACTTTCACTTACAGAATTGTTTTGTATATAAGTATAACTGAAGTCTTAGAATTAGAGTGTACCTCTATCCAAAGTGATGCTGATTGGCCTTGGTCCCATGCTTTTAATCAGTATACTGGATCCATGAGAGAACTTTCTGAGATAAAAGATTTAAACCTATCCTCTACAGTAATTCACGGGGATCAAGTATATGAAGAGCAGGAGTGGCAGGAACGAGAACTGTGGACACTTCAAAGAATCAGAGGAGAAGAAATCAAGGTAGCATGCCGGGTGATCAATGGGACAGCTTATTAGAGACCAGATGCAATTAGTGTCTCAAACTCTCCTGTATACAAACACCGGGAAGTTTGTGATAGCCCAGTGAATCAGACTGTTGGTGTAATTTCACCTTGATACAACCTGTAGAAGTGACTTGCCTTTGGGCTCGGGATGTTATTGAGCTCTCATTTAGATTTAAAATAGACACTGCGCTTTTCACAACAGCAGGACATTGTACAACCCACACTAGTACTCAAATAGTTCAGACTCAACCCAAACTTGAACCTGAAGTGTATGAAATAGGCCCCTACATAGTGAGAAATGTGGGTGAACAACTGTTGTTCAATCCAGAATGGTCTCTCAAACGGGTTGAGTTGCTAATGCAAATTAACACCTCAAAAATCTAACCAGCCTGCTCATCTTTCCTGGGAACATCCTTTGAGAGCTGGACAACGTGGTTACAAAGACAGGTATACCTCAGGAGCAGAATAAGAAAGGATCTAACTGGGATATTAGGGACAGGATTGAGAGTTTTAAATAGAATTGATTCAGAAATACTGATGAATAAGCTGGCCACTGCAGCAGGTGGCCTAGCAAAATTGAAGCAGCCTTTACAGTAATCTCTCTTGGCATTAGGAACTAGCCAGTGGCAGATTTCAAAAGTACTGCCAAAGTGGGAAAAGGCCAGGGACCAAGACCACAAGCTAATAGTAGAAGCACTTAGTACAGTTCAAGATAATGTGTCTTTAGCTTTCAGTTGTATACAAGCACAGTTATGGATGCAGGCAACAACAGCTCTGATCATACGGGAAGGGGGTGAAGGTAATTTTCCAGCTGAAATTCGGAAGGTTGTCTGGGATAATGCGATTGATTTTGAAAGGAAGTTTCAATCCTGGTGGACTATGGTGAATTTCACCTATGATCCTGCTTCTAATGTGGCCACTGCCATTGTGCTTACCATACGTAATGCCACTGTTTATGTTATCCACCCCATCATTGCTCTAGGATTAAATAATGAAAAACCAGTGCTCTACCCTTCAGAACATAGAGTGTGGGCACGAAAAGTGAATGAAAAGTGGCAAACAGTGAACTTAGAATCCTGCATTACTAGAGAACAGCTAGGATTCATTTGTGAAAGCAATACTATTAATGCCCAAGATGTGTGTCTAGACACTGAACTGAGTATTTGCCACTTCGAGATTCATCCAGTCACTGATCAGAAAACTGTGCTCGTATGTACTAGTAAAAGTTGTGTGTGCCTGAGAACTGCTTGTGCTGCTGTAAAGATTGATAACAATGATGTTATTTTGTCTAGTAGAAATCAATCTACTTTTGTATTTGTAATTTTGTTAAGATTATCGAGTGTGATTTTTCGTACTTGGCCCCAGTGACATCCCACCAGTTGATTAAAACCAGTTACACAATGTATCACAGACTATCACCTACTCCTATTGGGATGGGCTTACATTGGTAAAACATTTAATTAAGCACCAAGACCTACTGGAGATCTTGAAAGAAATCCAAGAAAGCGGAAAGAAAACCTAATTACTGTCCAACATGATAAAAAAGATATAACCAGAATTCTGCAAAGAATAAAACAAAATGCGGATCATCACTTGTGGGATGTGATCTTTGGGTGGTCACCAACTGCAAATGGAATCTTTAATAAGTTGTGTCATCCTATTGTGGTTTTGTTAATATTAGTCGGAGTAAGTTCAGGGTTATCCATTATATTACTAATTTGGTATTGGAGAATACTACAGCAAGTAGCAATGTTAACCTCCTTATCAAACGTACATGGTAAAGCATTAAGAGACACTTATTCTCATAGGTATTTGCATTAAGTAAAAGAATTTACTTATTTTCTAGGATAGGGGGGAAATGAGACAGTGGAAATTTTCCAGGGTAGAAATCCATTTTGATTTAGGTGAAATGTACATCTTTGAGTTAAGTCTGTAGTTTGAAAACATAGCTGTTTAGTTCAACTGCCTGTTCTCGTAAAAAGCTTAGGCTCAGAGAAGGGCTGTGCTCCAACCAAGGGACAGAGATAAGGGGGGGAGACAGAGAGACAGACTGCTGTGAGAGCAGGTCAACCTGACCTAGGAATTCTTTCTGATAAAGAAGAATTAGGGGCAAATGTCACGTGAATATGTATGAACCTGTCACCGACATGTTTTATGAAAAATCCTTTCCTTAGGATTTTTCCCCTCCTGAGAAGCTGAAAGGCCTCAGGAACAAACTGTAAACAATTCTTATCTGCTGCTGTGGAATGCAACAGGGGGAATCTGTGATTGGCCTCATCAGGCTGTTTCCAATTAAGGGCCAATCACAGATCACCTGGCTGGACGGTCTCTGTCTGAGACAAGACTTTGTTATTCATTCCTTTTCTATTCTTAGCTTAGCCTTCTAGTGAAATCCTTTCCTCTATTCTTTTAGTATAGTTTTAATATATTATCTATCATATAATAATAAATCAAGCCTTCTGAAACATGGAGTCAACTTTCTCGTCTCTTCCCTCATCCTGGGACCCTTGTGGACAGCACCACATGAACCTATTGTGAAATTGCATGCATATGTATTCGAGAGGGGGATAAAAAAGGATCTGGAGTTCCCAGAGGTGTGCATGTCTTTTAAGGAGAGTAATCTCCACATGCGTCCAGCGCTGTAATAAACATACCAGCTTTACAACTTTCACAAAGTTGTGGAGTTTTGTTTGTCTCCGCAAAACAATGGGCAACGATATTTTGAAGGAACTTAGGAATAATAGAAGGATCTATCATCTTTGGAAGGAGGGTCAGGTCTTTCCAGAAGTATTTAAGGGGGTTGCTAGGGCATGTAGAAAAAGAAAAAATAGAGAGGCCAAAGCTCAGTTCGAGCTAAATTTGGTATCTTTTGTGAAATATAATGAAAAATGTTTTTACAAATATATTAACGGCAAAAGAAAGGGTAAGACGAACCTTTGTTCTTTACCGGATGCAGAAGGGAACTTAGTAACTGCAGATGAGGAAAAGGTGGAAGTGCTTAATGCCTTCTTTGTCTCAGTCTTTAGTGGGAAGATGGCTTGTCCTCAGGACAGCTGTCCTCCTGGGTTGGTAGATGGTGTCAGGGAACAAAATGGTCCCCCTGTTATCCAGGAGGAGGCAGTCACAGAACTGATGAGCCACTTGCATGTACATAAATCTATGGGACCAGATGGGATCCATCCCAGGGTGATGAGGGAGCTGGCAGATGTGCTTGTGAAGTCTCTCTCCATCATTTAGCAACAGTCCTGCCTCACTGGTGAGGTTCCAGATGACTGGAAGCTGGCCAATGTGACGCCCATTCATAAAAAGTGTGGGAAGGAGGATCCTGGTAATTATAGACCAGTTACTCTGACCTCGGTACCTGGTAAGGTAATGAAACAGTTTCTATTGAGTGTCATCACACAGCACTTACAGGATGGTCAAGGTATCAGACCCAGCCAGCATGGGTTTAGGAGGGGTAGGTCATGTTTGACCAACCTGGTCTCCTTTTATGACCAGGTGACCTGCGTGGTGGAGGCAGGAAAGGCTGTGGGTGTTGTATATTTGGACTTAAGCAAGGCTTTTCACACTGTCTCCCACAGCATACTCCTGGAAAAGCCGACAGCCCATGGCTTGAACAGGAGCACTCTTGTCTGGGTTAAAAACTGACTGCATGGCTGGGCTCAGAGAATGGTGTTGAATGGTGCTGCATCCAGCTGGTGGCCAGTCACCAGTGGTGTCCCTCAGGGATCTGTGTTGGGGCCAGTTCTTTTCAATATTTTTATTGACTACATGGATTAGGGGATTGAGTCTTTCATTAGTAAATTTGTGGATGACACTAAGCTGGGAGTGTGTATTGATCTGTTGGAAGGTAGGAGGGCTCTGCAGAGAGACTTGGAACGGTTGAATGGATGGGCAATGTCTAATAAGATGAAGTTTAATAAGTCTAAGTGATGAGTCCTGTATTTTGGCCCCAATAACCCCCTGCAACATTATAGGCTGAGGACAGTGTGGCTGGATAGTGCCCAGGCAGAAAGGGACCTGTGGGTACTGGTCGACAGCCAACTGAACATGAGCCAGCAGTGTGCCCTGGTAGCCAAAAAGGCAGATGGCATCCTGGCCTGTATCAAGAATAGTGTTGCCATCAGGACCAGGAAGGTCATTCTTCCCCTGTTCTTGTCACTGGTGAGGCCACACCTTGAGTTCTGTGTCCACTTCTGGGCTACTCAGTTTATAAAGGATGTTGAAATACTTGAGAGCATCCAGAGAAGGGCAACAAGGCTGGTGAGGAGCTTGGAACACAAGCCCTATGAGGAACGACTGAGGGAGCTGGGGTTGTTTAGCCTGGAGAAATGGAGACTCAGAGCTGACCTTATCACTCTCTACAACTTCCTCAAAGGTGGTTGTAGTCAGGTGGGGGTGGGTCTCTTTCTCCAGGCAACAAATTCAGAATGAGAGGACACCTTCTCAAGCTGCACCAAGAGAAATATAGGTTGGATATTAGGGAAAAGTTTTTTACAGAAAGAGTGATAAAGTACTGGAATTACCTGCCTGGGGAGGTGGTGGAGTCACCATCCCTGGATGTGTTTAAAAAAATATTGGATGTGGCACTCGGTGCCATGGTTTAGTTGAGGTGTTAGAGCATGGGCTGAACTCGATGATCTTTAAGGTCTCTTCCAACCCAGTGATTCTGTGATTCTATTACTAAAAAAAACTTCCATCTCTGCACTTGGGGAAGTTCAGTAAAGTTCACTTGGATGCTTTGAAACAGTCACAGGGCTAACTCACAACATCCTGGTGTTGTTTTTCTCATAATTTTTTTATTTACCCTTTGGCAAGTTAAACGTCTCTTAGTTACTTGCTTTGCTAATCCAAAAATCCCAATGTACACATAATTCCTTAAAAAGTGGTCACACAAAGTTTGAGTTCTCCAATGAGTCTTTTGATGTTTGTCTTCTAATATTTTCTTAGTAAGGGGCTTATTAAGTAATTGCCTCCCATCAGGGTGTTTCCATTTCTCAGATTGATCTCGCTCTTCCCCTGTATTACTTAACTCCTTCTCTTCTGCTTCATTAAATTTTGGAATTTCCAATTTTTTCTTGCTTAGAGTAAAAATTAAAATAACTTTTTTGCTCCCATTTTCTGCTGCATTTCTAACCTCTTGATTTGCCAAATTATTCCTTTGCCAAATTATTCTGGGGTCATTCCTTTTTGTTGTCCTTTGACATGTATTACCGTTATTTCTTCAGGCAATTTTAATGCTTCCAAAACGTCTAGAATAAGTCCCTCATGGATCAGCCGTCTTCCTTTTAAATGTAGTAACTCCCTTTCTTCCCAAATTTTTTCAGAGGTGTGTACTACCCCAAAGGCATATTTCAAAACAGTATGTATGATTCCTTTCTTATGTGCTAAATACTCCAGTGCTCTTTTTAGAGCATATAATTCAGAAGATTGAGCAGACCAATTTGAAGGTAATTTTCCTTTTTCAATGGTTTGCATATTTTTCCCATTGACTAAAGCATATCCTGACATCCTTTTCCCTTGTAAGCATCTGGATGAACAATCAACATATATTTTTCCCCTTCCAGGAGGGCCTGTTCTGCTAGATCTTTCTGAACTTTAGTTCGGTACTGTATAACTTCTAAACAATTCTGTGTTAAGTCACTCTTTGGTTCTCCATATAAAAATTGTGCTGGGTTCAGACTTTTGTCTACCTCCAATATCAAGTCATCACTGTTAATCAGAATTGCTTCATATTTTAGCATCCTGGAATCTGTTAACCATTTTTCAGCTTTTTGATTTAACACATTTTGGACTGCAAGAGGTGTGTACACAATTAGTTCCAAAAGTAAATTTACAGCTCTCCTCTACTAGGATGGCAGTAGCTGCTATGGCTTGAATACATATTGGCCAGCCATGGCTCACTGGATCTAGCACTTTAGATAAATAGGTTACCAGCCTCTTTACTCCTCTCCATTCCTGGACAAAACTCCATGAGCTACTCCATCTTCTACATTCACATACAGATAAAAGGGCTTTTCTAATGAGGGTCAACTCAAAGCTGGTACTGAGGCTAATTAAAACTTCAGTTCTTCTGATTTACTGTCATCATCTCTGGACCACTTTACCTTGTCTTTGTCTGCCAACTTTTCACATAAAAACTTCATGGCCTGAGTATATCCTTCCATCCACAGCCGACAATATCCCAATAATCCAAGCAGTTTTCTAACTTCTTTCTTTGAAGAAGGGGGGGTGAAGGGATAGAATTCTCACAATCCTCTCAGGATTTAGTTTTTGGCTACTTTTACTTATTAAGTGACGGAGGTACTTCACCTCTGACTCAACAAATTGCAATTTCCCTTTTGATACTCTCAATCTTTTTTCCCCAAGAAAATTCAGAAGTTTTATAGTAGCCTCCTTAGCTTCAGCTTTGGCTTCTCTTGATAATAAAAGGTCATCTACATATTGGTAATCTGTATTCCAGGAGGAGTAGGGAAGTTCTGTAATATTTCTTGTAAAGCTTGCCCAAATAAATTTGGAGACTCAGTAAACCCCTGTGACAGTTTTGTCCATCTTAATTGCTGTTTTCATCTGGTACTTGTATCCTCCCAATCAAAAGCAAAAGTATTTTGACTATTTTCTGCTAACAGACAAGCCCAAAATGCATCTTTAAGATCCACCACACTAAACCACTGATGTTGAGGTGGGACTTTACTTAAAACGGTATAGGGATAGGTACCTCTGGGTAGTGGGTCCCGGTTCTTTTGTTAACTCTCCTTAAATCTTGTACTAATCTATAAGTCCCATCAGATTTCTTTATTGGGAGAATAGGGGTATTACTGAGACATAAACTTTAAGGAATTTAGAGATTTTAGAGAAGCTAAGATTTTAGTTAGAGATAAGCTTTATTTGAGTTAATTAAAATAAATGGGTAGGTCTTGATGAAGTTAAGAGTTTGTAGTTAACTAATTATTGATTGCTTGTCAACACAATGTTTGGTTAGCTGGGTTTATAATGAAGAATATAGAAACTGATAAATAGCTTTTAGGAACATAAGACAATTGTAGGCCTCCTCTGTTCTGAAATCAATTGAAGATGGGGAATGGGAGTTCTACCAATGGTTTATTTGTCATATTTGCATTGAAAGGTAGAAAGGTTAGAACGAAGAAGACTTCATTTACTTCCTCATTTTGGGACCCCTTCCTATGAAAGACACCACTGACCCATTTCAAGGAACAAGCTACGCATGCTTAATAGCTTTTGAACTAATTACCATACGAAGCAAGCAATGGGATGTACCAAAGTTATGAATATGCATTTGTATTTTGGGTATTCAATACTTGTATAGATAAAAGGACTCTGTAATCACCTGTAAATTGCACTGTGTATTCGGGAGCTATCCCGCACACCCGGTGTCGCAATAAACATACACTTTCTAACTTTAAACTGTTAGAGAGTTTTTGTCCATCATAGTTGGATATCGGTACTAGATCAATATCCATATTTTTTAATAAATTATTTTGAGGAGACATACAAGGTTCCAATGTCCTATCCTTTATTGAGGCAACTCTGGTGTTTTGGGGTCTCCCCGACCTCGGCTGCTGGGCATGTCCAAGACAGAGAAGTTCAATTAAGCACGACTTTTCTGGGCCCCTCAGGCAGGCTCCAAAACCGCAGGCAGTCTTAGCAAGCAGTTCAGCTCTTTGTGATTATCAGCTCATTTGTGATTTCAGCTCTTTAGCTTGCTAAGTACCTTTGGCAGATGCCAGGAGAGAGAGAAGAAGGCTGTGTGAGGTTCCACAGAGATGTCTTTATTGGAATCTTCTGCAAAGGTCTCATGGACAGCTCTTCTGCCGAGCTGGGCAAAAGTAGGGGTTTATATAGGGTACAGGAGTTTTAGAAAATAGTCCAATAGTAAGGGTTGGGGCGAAAGTGACCTATAGGCTTACAGAGAGATAAGCAAGGCTCTGAAGGCGGAAGAGGGGCTTCTTAAGTCCAGTCATCATGACTAGGCATTTCCTATCTTAGGCTGCTGAATGCCATGGAGGCATTGCAGGCCCTGTGCCTGCTACATTTTATCAATCCTTCTATTACTGGCTTTAAGCCTTCTCTCCCTTCTAATCATATATGGTACTGACGCACACATATGGGACATTCTTCTCTCTCATTTGTTATCCTTTTGGGGTCAATATCCAATCTTCCCCATTTCCTTCCCCAGCCCAAACTTATTTTTTAATTTTTCCTTCATCTTCTTGGCAGAGTTCTGGCACTTTAGCTGTCATTTTCCCTTCTTCAGAAATAACCCCTATTCCTAATTGTACCTGAAAGTCTCTCCCCAAGAAGTTGCAACCTGCTCCAGGGATTAATAAGACATCTTCAACCCCTGTTCTAGTTTCCCCTTCAATTACTACATGTTTTGATTACAGGAACCTTAAAACCTTCTCCTTTAGCTCCTGTTACTTTTATAGTGTCATTACTTACGTTACACTCCTTCAGAATAGTAATGACACAAGTTCTCTCTGCCCCAGTATCAACTATAAATTCTAACATGTCTCCCCGGGGGCCTACTTTTAAAGTTATCAAAGGCTCTAGATGGTATTTATCCCCCAGGAAATAGACCCCCTGACATCCCTAGTCTGCTGATTCTTCTAAGTGTCTCTCTTGTAATACTTCCATGTATTTCTTTAGGCGAGGGTAATCTCTCTTATAGTGTCCCTCTTCTCCACAATAAAAATAGACATTTTTTTGTTTGTTCTTGAGATTTTTAACATGCCAGGGTTCTGTTTCCTCCCCTTTCTCTATCTCTGAAGCCTGAATATCTGGGAATGGTACCTGGGGTCTTAGGATCCCTTGGGGAGTTACTCTCTCTCATGGTGGCTATCATAATTTAACTTTTACCTTTACTTTTTCTTCATCCCTCTGCACATATACTTTTTGGGCTTCTTCTAATAATTCATTTAATTCCTTCTTTTGCCAGTTCTTAATTTTTTCCAACTTTTACCTAATATCTGGCCAGGCATGGGTGACAAAGTTAACCTTCAATAGGGCTTGTCCCGCTATATTTTTAGGGTCTATCCCAAAGCACTGCCGCGTGTTCTTCCAGAGCCTTTCTAACCATTCAGTTGAAGTTTCTTCCTTTCTTTGCTGCCTATCAAAAGCTTTGTTAACATTTGGCCTCTGGGGTGCTGCCTCTTTTATTCCTTTGATTATCAGATTACAATACTCATTCATTATTCCTTGTCCTGCTGCATTGTTGTGATTCCAGTTAGGAGGTGCTATTGGCATTTTCTGGTTCCCCGGTTGGCCTTGTTGATTTTCACTTTCCCAAATTTTCATTCCAGCAGCCCTAATCATCTGCCTCTCCTCTTGGAAAAATATAATACCCATTATTGACTGCATTTCTTCCAAACTAAAAATGTTAGGACCTAAACATTGGTCTAATTGTTCACCTAAACCTATGGGATCTTCTAATAACTCTTTAATTTCCCTTTTAAAATTTCTGGCTTCTAAATGATTTGCGGAAGCAAACAAACTCTAAAACTTTTGTGAAAGTTGTAAAGCCAGTATGTTTATTACAGCGCTGGACACATGTGGGAATCATTCCCCTAAAATGACATGAGTACCTCTGGAAACTCCAGATCCTCTTTTATCTCTCTCTCAAATACATATGCATGCAATTTCACAATAGGTTCATACATATTCATTCCACTGATTTTGTGTGACACTTGCCTCTAATTCTTCTTTATCAGAAAGAACTCCTAGGTCAGCTTGCCCTGCTCTGTCTGCTCCCCTCCTCCCCCTTATGTCTTGTCCTTTGGCTGAAGCAGTCCCTCCAAGAAGAGGCCCTTTGTGAGAACAGGAAGTCAGACTAAACAGCAAGTACAGACTTAACTCAAAGATGTACATTTCACCTAAATCAAAATAGATTTCTACTCTGGAAAATTTCCACTCTGTCTCATTCCCCCCTTTCCTAAAAGGAATAAGTAAATTCTTTAACTTCATGCAAATTCCTATGACAGTAAGCGTTCCTTAGTGCTTATAGCCCCAGGCTATGACAACAAATCAAAGGCCATCCAGATCCAACCATGCACCATCCCAGGAGGTTCCAGACCATAAGAAGAGGGTCCAACACATGGGACGATACAGATGGGAACCCGCCGCCAACTGGTAACTGCTCTGTCCATTGACTTTATTAATGAGAATGTTTATCGTGTCCCCACAGGCAAATATGGACCAAAAGGTGATCCTTCTGACATCTTAATTATAGGTGACACTCTCCATAGCCCAAATGAAATCTTCGTTGTTCCAGAAGTACAAACAGTGCACCCGGAACAAGAGATTCTTGTCCAGGTGTACTGCATGGACTTACCATTTTTCCTTTCAAAGGGAACTCCGATCACACAAGCCTTTCTACCCCCAAAGAATCACAGGGAACAGATTCCTCTCAACCCTACAGCAATGTGGGCACAAGTTGTGGGACCAAGCAAGCCTATCATTGAGTGTGGTCTTTTCTTCAGAGGAGAGAAGATCCACCTATCGGGGATGCTGGACACCGGTGCTGACGTGACCATCATCACTAGCTCAAAATGGCCAGCACGCTGGGATCTACAACCTGTTGCAGGCATGATTTCAGGGATTGGTGGAGCGACTGTATCCATGTGAAGCAAGAACAATATCCTCATCAAAGGGCCTGAAGGCAAGCGGGCAACCATCCACCCATTTGGGGTAAGGGCTCCCATCACCCTTTGGGGCAGGGACGTTCTATCCCAGTGGGGGGCTTCCCTACATATTCCCGCTCAGGATTTCTAATCGGGGCCACTGAGGAGTGCGCACTGCCAGATACCCCTCGTCTCACCTGGAAATGCCATGACCCAATCTGGATTGAACAGTGGCCCCTCTCTAAAGCAAAGCTGTGCACGCTGCAAGCCCTCGTGGAAGAACAGCTCACCAAAGGCCACATCGTTGGGACCACCAGCCCTTGGAACTCTCCAGTCTTCGTACTACCAGAGCCTGGAACGGATAGTTGGAGGCTCCTCCACAACCTTCGCAAGATCAACAAGGTCATCGAGGACATGGGCCTCCTCCAGCCTGGCCTGCCCTCCCAAACGATGCTGCCTAGAGACTTGCTATCATAGATATTAAGGGTTGTTTCTTCAGCATTCCACTGCACCCCCAGGATGCTTCGCGGTTTGCTTTCTCCGTCCCCTCTCTTAACAAAGAGGCCCCACTTGAAAGATATCATTGGTGTTTTCTTCCCAAAGGAATGAAAACAGTCCCACTATATGCCAGTGGGACTCACTTAACACCTTTTGGAAGGTCAAAATATGTGCATGTATCCGTTGACACGTTCTCAGGAGTGGTATTTGAGTGGTCAAATACTGGAATCATTTGCCCAGGGAGGTGGTGGAGTCACCATCCCTGGATGTGTTCAAAAATAGACTGGATGTGGCACTTAGTGCCATGACCTAGTTGAGCTGTTAGAACATGGGTTGGACTCGATGATCTTAAAGGTCCCTTCCAACCTAGAAATTCTGTGATTCTGTATTTGCATCATCACATCCAGGAGAAACTACATAGCACACAATAAAACATTTCTTCCTCCCCTTTGCCAACCTAGCAGTACCTGCCCTAGGGTGACTGTTATCCCCATTTGTGTGTGTGTAATTTATGCTGGATATTATGTTCTGTGCCTTTAAGACTGGCACAGTGAGAGTTTTGTTTTGGGCCTCTTATCAGCCACTCGGCAGGACATCCAGAGAGCACCAGTGCATGTTGCTGCTTTTTTGCTTTTTGCCTTTGCTCTTGCTTCTGCTTCGCTCCTGCTTTGCTTGCTCTTGCTTTCCCCCCCCCCCCCCTTCTCATTGGTTAATTTAGCTAAACAGTCCAAATTCCTTTCTGGACTGTTCCTCGCCCCGTTTGGACCTGCTGACTGCTCCGGACTGGGATTTGGAACACGGAGAGAGAGTTTACACCTTGTGACTGCAGCAGCTGCCTCAGTGCCGGAGGGACTGATAACAGCGACCACCCCCAGGAGAGACTTTCTGAATTTTTCATCTTTTTCAGAGCAGTGAAAGAGTGGTGTCATCCGGTATTGTTCATCGTGTGTGCTAGGGGGTGCTGTGCTTTGTCAAATAAACAGGTTCTTTCCACTTCTCTTTGAGGAATTCTTCCCGAACCGGTTGAGGGGGGAGGGGTCGTGTGGGTTTGTTTTTTGGAGAAGCCCTTTTTGGGGATTCTCTCCCAAATTTGCCCTAAACCAGGACAGTACCAAAGGAGATCAAAACAGATAATGGACCTGCCTATACCTCCCGTAAGTTAGAGGAGTTCTTCAGTAAATGGGGAATAGCACACAAAACAGGCATACCTGCAAATCCCACAGGACAATCCATCGTGGAAAGGACACATCAAACCCTCAAAAGAGTCCTCAATCAACAGAATATAGACACGAGAATCAGATCTATAGTGGAAAGACTTTGCAAGGCTCTCTATGTCATCAACTTCCTGAACTGTACAGCATCAGAGCCTGACCCACCAATACTTCGCCACTTTGCAAATACTACCCAAGCAAAGCTCACTGAGAAACCACCCGTGCTCGTGAAGGACCCTGAAACACACCAAATTTCTGGGCCTTTCCAGTTGATTACCTGGGGCAGAGGATATGCGTGTGTGCTACTACACTCTGGTCCAAGATGGTACCCAGGAAAAAACATTAGACCATACCTAGGCACTGCAAACACTACAAACAGTGACAAGAATTCTCCTGAGACAAACACAAGACCTCCTCAAAACCAAACCAGTTCTGCCTGGAGACGAAGACGTGGCCAACTACCCACAAACAGAAGAACAGACCGCCCCATCACGTGACAGCAGACAAAATAAAAGATGAATAACATTCTGCTGCATCAAACCTTAGATAGCCTGAAAACAAAAGTGCTCGCTGAGTTATATGTTATTACCCCTTTTCTACCTCAAAAAACCCTATTACTCTCTTTTACTAACTCTTTTTCAAAATGCCTTAACCTTATCACACTCCCGTAGGTTAGAAAAAAAAAAGGGAGGGGGGGAGGAGGGAAAGGAACAGAGAAAAGAAACAAGGGCGTAAACCCTCCCCTCCCACCATGAAGATAACAAATTTTCCTTATATTCCCTATCAGAAGCCCCATTCCTGCCCGAAGATTAAAAATTATCTCCGTTGGTGCTGTCCTCACTGCTGCCTGGATGTTCTTCACCGTACCGCGTGCCTTCGGCTGGATTAGTCCACAGCCTAGCCATAATGTTTGGGTAACCTTAGCAAAGAAATTAAAACAGGATAACATGTGCCTATCCATGGGAAGCATTGATAACCCACTTTGCGCATGTCTAGTAGGAATTCCCTTCGTAGCAGATGATTGGCCCATCTATAACTCAGAGCTCCTCCGCACCACAGGTAAGAGACCCAACCTGGTAGATACTTGGGACGAGTGGACAAAAATGCTGCCCAATGCTCTAGAGGAACCCCAAGAATTGGACCTGTTGGGGTCCTCCAAGGCCGCATATTGTGTCAAATTTTACTTTAGACGCCCGAAAAACAATTGGCCAGAAATTGATCAGACAAAAAACACATCCCGAAAAGACATATCACCCATTAACAAAGCCTATAACTATCCCGACTGGTGTAATTACACTGCTCGTGTGATCTCTGTGTCCTCTATCCACCCCAAAGTATTACCCAACGGAATGTTTCTCATCTCTGGTGGCAGAGTATGGGCTGGGATCCCCTCCCAACTCCAGGGAAGTCCCTGTACCCTTGGAAAACTTTCTATCCTCACTCCAAATATCGCCCTGTTACATAAATGGAAAAAAAGAAAGTGAATCAAAACGCCACAAAAGGTCCTACACTGAATTTGATGAAAACTGTGATCCCAAATTATACGATTGGAACAAACCAAAAAAGATTGCTGTGTCCCTATTCCTACCCTGGGTAGCTGCAGCTAATGCCCTTGGTGAAATAAATCAGCTTGGGTGCTGGCTCAGTAAACAAGCTAATGCTACATCTGTTGCCCTGAGCAATCTCTTAAAGGAAGAAGAAACCACAAGACATGCTTTGCTCCAAAATCGAGCTGCGAGTGACTTCCTGCTGCTTGCCCATGGACACGGCTGTGAAGATTTCGAAGGGAAGTGATGCTTCAATATCTCTACAAGCTAGGAATCCATCCATGCGAACATCCAGAAACTGAAAGATCTCGTGAAGGACTTGAAAGTAGAAAAAAACTACAGACTGGGTCAATGACCTTTTCGGTCAATGGGGATTAACAGGATGGGTTGCATCTTTGGTTAAGGGAATGTTGTGGATTCTCCTTGTAGTTGTTATTGTATTAGCTATGTTCTCATGCCTTGTTCACTGTTTCAAGACAACTATAGGGAATGCCTTTTTTCTAAAAACAGAAAGTGGAGTTGTAGCAGGCTCTGGGCCTGTTAGGGCCCTCTAGAGGGAAGAGGCTTAAAATGCCAAGTCACGGTGAAATAGCAAGGACCCCAGTTTATCTCTCTGTAACCCCATAGGTCACTTCTCCTTAACCCCTGCTCTTGGACAATTTCTGATCCCTCTATACCCTATATAACGGGCTGTTTTATCCCATTATGGCCAGAAGAGCTGTCACTGGAACCTTTCATAGACCCGCACTTAAACCATCGCTGTGGAATGCCAGGACGAGTCTTCTCTTCTCTCACATCTGCCTTGTGGCCGGCCTGCACAGCGCCTTAGCAAGCAAGGAGCTGAAATTAAAAAAGAGCCAAAAATCACTAAAGAGCTGATATCCCTTAAGCTTGCTAAGGTTGCCTGTGGCTAAGAGTGGCTTGGGTACTCGGACAGTCTGTCCCCAAAAGACTGAGCTATCCAGCCCCCTGCTGCCTGCTCAAGGGTAAACTAGCCCAGCAGGAAGCTGGAATTTTCACCCATATTCCTCACGATGTATGGGCTTATTTCATACACTTCAGGTTCAAGTTTGAGTTGGGTCTGAACTATTTGAGTACTAGTAGGAGTTGTAAAATGTGTAGTATATATTTTAAATTTAAATGAGAGCCCGATAGCATCACAAGCCCAAAGGCAAGTCACTTCTACAGGCTGTATTAAGGTGAAATTACACCAGCAGTCTAAATCACTTGGGCTATCACAAACTTCCTGGTGTTTGTAGACAGGAGAGGCTGAGACACTAATTGCATCTGGTCTCTCATGAACTGTCTTATTGACCACCCAGCACACTACCTTGATTTCTTCTCCTCTGATCCCTTGAAGTGTCCACAGTTCCCGTTCCTGCCACTCCGGCTCCTCATATACTTGACCCCCGTGAATTATTACAGTGGATAGGTTTAAATCTTTTATCTCAGAAGGTTCTCCCATGGATCCAGTATACTGATTAAAAGCCTGGGACCAAGGCCAATCAGCATCACTTTGGGCACAGGTACTCTCTAATTCTAATATTCCAGGTATAAGTATATACAGAAATATTCTGTAAGTGGAATTACGAACTACCCCCATCCGCAATATACTCATTTTGCCTGAGTAAGTTTTAGTCTCAGTTCATTGTCTCCTGGTGTCACTCTCCAAGGGGCTTCTGGGGCCTTCTTCACTTGAGAGTGACGGATCCAGGCATTTTGCTCCTTGATCTTGATGGCAGTGAAGGTGGTGAGAAACACCAGGAATGGTCCCTCCCACTGTGATTGCAGAGTCTTTTATGTAAGAGGCTTAACATATACATAATCTCCAGGCTGTATGTTATGTACTGGCCCATTTAGCTCCCTGCTTTGAGTTCCAGTCACATGTTTTTCATTATCTCTGAGCTGTCTACTTAGACCCACGATATAGTTATTGTGGCTAGAACTCTGAAAGCGGTATTGTTTACTCCGGTCACTTCTCAAGCCTTGATAGTTCTGGTGGGGAACGCTTCTGGCCACCCTGAAAATGTATTTGTCAATACTCATAAATACTGATAACCTCCTTTCCATGGGAGTTCTGAAAAGTCAATTTGCCACTGCTGTCCGGATCCATGACCCTTCGCAGTCTGACATAGTTTTGGTCTGGGGGTATTCTTGGGGTTAGTCTGGAGGGGAAGATCACACTGTCTGGTCACTTGAGTAATAGTGGCATATAAATTCCTGGCAATGATTCTTTCAATTATAAATGCGTTCTAGAAAGCCTGTAAAAGCTACTACTTAAAAGTCAACACTTTATTTCTGTGCATTCTGTAACACTGGCAGCCTTGGTCATTCATGGAAAGGAGCCACACTTTATAAAAGCTTTTAAGTAGTTAGGCCCCAGTATGTTTTCTGGTGCTCCTCCCTTACTAGTGACTACACAAATGGGAAGGGATTACCAGCTCCTTTTCAATGGTAGCCCACCCCTCGTGGTTGTATGTCCCTTTTGATTAGTATTATTATTATATTCGGGCTTACCTTCAAGGGAAATCTGCCCATTATTACCTCACCTTTTGCTGCTTTCTTTGTCCCTCCATCCGCCAGCTCATTTCCTTCCTCCAATTCTGAGCTCACTCTCTTGTGTGCCTTAATATGCATAATTGCTACCTTTTCGGGGAGCTGAACTGCTTCCAACAGCTGGATTATCTCTTCTTTCCCTGTGAGGTCAGCAGTCCCCTTTCTTTCCAGATGGCTCCATGTGCACGCATGACTCCAAATGCATACCTCGAGTCTGTGTAGATGTTTATCTTCTTTCCTTTTGCCATTTCTAAGGCACGGGTCAGGGAAATTATCTCGGTCTTCTGCGCAGAGGTGCCTGTTGGTAAGGGTCCGGATTCTATTACCATTCTGCAGGTAGTTGCTGCGTACCCAGCATGTCGCTTTCCACTGGCAATGTAGCTACTCCCGTCAGTGAACCAGGTCTCTGCATCATCCAAAGGAGTGTCCTTTAAGTCTGGGTGGCTGGAGTAGGTAGCGTCAATGGTCTCCAGGCAATTGTGGTGTACTGCTTCTCCTTGATTTCCACTGAGAAAGGAAGCTGGGTTGACAGTATTAGTCACTACTATCTCCACATCATCTTGCTCTACCATGATGGCCTGGTATTTCAGGAACCTCTGTGGTGAAAGCCAGTGGCTGCCCTTTACTGCCAGTACTGCAGACACTGTGTGGGACACTAGCACAGTCATTTTCTGTCCCAGGGTAAACTTGCGTGCCTCTTGAATATTCAGCATATTCTGCTCGACTGCTGCTACAGCTCTGAGGCAACCTGGCCATCCTTTGGCTGTTGCATCTAGTTGCTTGGAGAAGTAAGCAAGTGCCCTCCGGTATGGACCCAAGTTCTGAGCCAGTATTCCCAAGGCAATTCCCTGTCCTTCATGGGAAAATAGAAAGAATGGTTTACTTACATCTGGAAGTCTTAAAGTTGGAGCTGACATGAGGGCACTCTTTAGCTAGTGAAAGGCACATGTGGCTTCCTTTGTCCACTGGAGATCTCTGTTTCCATTGGCAATAAGAGCATAGAGGGGTCTGACCAGCAGTCCATAATTATGAACCCATGGCTGGCACCACCCGGCCATGCCTAAGAAGGTTCAGAGTTCCTTTATTGTCTGGGGTTTTGGGGTTTGGCATATGGCTTCCCTGTGAGCCTGCCCTAGAGTCCGTTGCCCAGCACTCACCTCATACCCCAGGTAGATTACTTTCTGTTTCACTCCCTGTGCCTTTTTCTTTGATACTCTGTACCCTTGGAGTCCTAGGAAATTCAAAAGGCTTACCGTCCAGGCCACACATGCTTCCTTCATCTGAGTGGCTTCTAGAGGGTCATTCACATACTGCAACAGCCTTCTTTCTTCCTGTGGAGCTTCTCAGGACTCCAGATCTTTTGCAAGTTGCTCCCAAACCGAGTGGGGAAATTTTGAAGCCTTGAGGCACATGGACTCTGTGAGCTGGGTTTTGCACTGCTTTCAGGGCTTTCTCATTTGAATGCAAAAATTTTCTGGCTGGCTTTGTGGATAGGGAGGCAAAAGAAGGCATCTTTCAGGTCTAAAACAGTAAACTAGGTTAGTTTAGGTGTTAAACAAGTTAGTAAAGTATATGGATTTGCTACTACAGGGTATAAATTCCTTGTTATCTTATTGACAGCCCTCAATCCAGTACCATTGATTATTGGGCTGATTTCTTCCCTATCTTCTTTTCAGGGGGTACTGCTTAATTCTCACTGGTTGTGTTCTTTTCTTAAGCCTTTTTACTATGAAGGGGTGCATTCTTCACCCTCTCTGGTACAGCAGAAGCCTATACTTCTGAAAATACTTGTTCTAATATCTCTTTACTAATTTCTTTCTTAATTTCAATGGCTGTTAATGCTAACCCTAACACCTTTATATGTTTTTGATCATTCACCTCCAGAGTAACCTCCCCGTTTGAGAATGTTTAGCGAATTGGGCATATACAGAAACTTGTAAATACACATGATACTCTAAAGGTTTGCAAAAGTATGCCTTCTCAGACTGGCCAGATATTCCCTGCACTACAACATAATCATTTTCCACAGGTACTAAAGCTTTATTTAAAACTGAATATTTGGCCTCTGCATCAATCAATATTCCACCCTTTTTCTTTCTTCTGGTCTCACTGCGTCTCGCAGAGGCATCTGTTACCTCCTAATTCTGGATGAAATTGGACTGCCAGGAAGGGGATGGGTGCAAATGGGTGTACCTTTGGAGCCTGAGTCCTCTTCCCTTTTGGGGAGGTCCTCCTTATCCTCCCTTACCTTAGGAGGAGTCTTTAACAAATCATATGTACTTCGTTTTGCATTTCAGCATGATAAACTTTGTCTGATTTCATACACTTCTATCTTACACTGCGTGCTGAACAACACATTTGATTTGCCTTCTCTTTGCTTTGTTTTCTTTTTCAAGAGCTAACACCAGTGGGTCAGAGGGAGCTCTGAGCCCACAGTTACTCTGCCTTCTGGGTGATTCTTTAAGGCGAAAAACATATCAGCATACAAGACCTCATCTTATTTGATTTCTTATCTTAAAACAGAATTAACCGCAATAAGGTATTATAAATCTTTTTATTTTCCGAGCCCCCCCTACTGGCGGCTTTCTCCCATTGAGCCCCTCCCAAAGGAGCTAGTTCGGGAATCTCTTTGCTCTGGTTAGTTCTCATTATCTCCTTCTCCTTATACTATCTTGCTTTTACCATCATATGTGATCCTCCACACATAAGCTTTAAGATCTCAGGTTCTGAATCAGCTTGATCAGGAACCTTCAATTTACACTTGGGGCATAGAAGAGCAATATCAACACCTCTCACAAACTCTGCGTTGCACGCAAGGTGCCAGCCTATTAATGCACCAAAAGCTCCCTGGAATTGCCTGCAAGCTATTCCATTTATCACTTCAGCATTTATCACTTAACGTCTATGGTGGTGGGTTGTTTTCAGTCCAGACTTACTATATTACCAGCTGAAGTTTCATAAACTCATTCGTCTCTTCTGTCTAAAATCTGTTTTACAAAATCTCAGTCCTTTCCAGTTCTCTTCACGCACAATCTAATTAAAGCATTGTTTCCACTGACACTCACTTTACTGCCTTGCAAAAGCTGTGCCTGTTACAGCAAAAACTCTGATATGCCCACAAACACAGACCTCCTCCCCCCCACCGTATCTCAAATGCATGAGAGTCAGGGCTTGAATTGCTGTGGGAGAGGAATTCCTAGAATGCTACACTGGTTGCAAAAAAAATCCTAAAATCTCCACAAGCACAGACCTACAATCCCGATGTAGTATATGACAGAAATAATTCATGCTTTGTAACTGTATAAAAATTATGAGATCCAACCATGCCTCTGACCCCCATGGCCAGAAGCAGGGACTTCTTTCTATTCAAAGATTTCCTGGACTCACCCAGATAAAATCATTCCTCTTAACGAATGAATGAGTCCTTCTCGGGCAAGAAGCAGCCATTTCCCAGGAATGTCCAGAACATTCAAGGAACTGCACCTGGAAGAGATTACATCAAAGACCGGCTACTTCCTGGCTACAACTGAAAAGAAGACTATTTCCAGGAGCTCAGACAGCCATCCAATCCCATAGACTAACTTTTGTATGGGTCTGAATCTGTATAGTCCCTGTTATACATATGAAGGGACATACAGAAATCTTATGTCATTTCTGCTTCAGACAGAATAAACTGTATATAAACTGGCTACCTGAATCAGTTGGTGTGAAACACTGGGGAGACGCTGACACTACATACATCTGAAACAGGTTCACCCAGCGTCAAAGTCTGGGGTTGATGCTGTCTTGGCTGTGGCGGTTTTATAATATTCTATCTGGTTGTCTATCTAATAAATTTATAAAATTATTTTTTTAAAATTTGGCTGCTGATTTGCTCATTTACAACAAATTGGTGACCCCAAAGTGATCTGATACTGGGGTCCGGGAACCCCTTTTCCCGCCCAGGGGGCGGCCCACTTATTTTTAACGGCCTGGAAGGGAATCAGATTTCGGAACCAATCAGATCCACAAAAAGCCGCAGACCGGAGCCGCGGATGATGATTGGAGCCGCGTGCTAACGGAGCTACAGCCAAGGGAGATAAGGGCCCATTCTCGGTTCAGAAAGATCTAAAGAGATCTCGAGACCCGAGTTTTTTTTTCATCCATAAAAATCAACGTGCACAAAAGGATCCACACAAGAAAAGGACCATAAGTATTGCGTGGTTGAGTAGAGCGTGATCGGATGCGTGCGTGAGACGTGACATTGTCACGGAGCGAGTGCAGACCCCACGATTGCAGTTCCGCTATCCTGCGAGGGAAGCGGTCGGTCAGGGGGGAAGCGAGAGGTTTTGCTTCAAAACACATGAGACCTAGGGCTCAGGGAGAGTCTAGGGGGAAAACCAGTCACGTTCGGGATTGGAAGGGCAGAAACGAGCCTGGAAAGTTCCAAGAATCCATACACCTTCTGAAACCAGAGGAAACAGGTAAGAAAGATTACCCAAAAGTCGACAGGGCAGGTAACTGTCCGACTTGGTCAGGCTGGTGACTTTTCGCAAGCCGGAAAACCCGACATTGGAGAGAAGATCGGGACTTGAGACGAAAGTCCCAGGAAAACAAGAGAAGGTAAGGAAAATCTTAACTTTCCTTGAGAAAATGGGGTTGGGAAAGAGCAAGCAGCAAGAGAACTCAGGAGAAAATCCCTCAGGTCCCCGAAAGAGTGTTACCAGAAATACCCCGGGATAGTCCTCTGGGGTGGATTTGGGAATGCTGGGACGAGAGTCTGCGGAGAGTGGGGAAATCCAAGGAAAAGATGATCCATCTTAGTATGGAGAAATGGGGAGGGAGGGAGATCGGACAGTACGTGGTTTGGCCAATATTCGGCACGTTTGAAAATTGGACCTGCAAGTCTTTGTTTGACTACGTGAACGGTCGCAGTCCTCAGGATCCTGAGAAAATCGAATATGCAGACATGTGGACGCATACTTGCTCGGGTTTATACCCAGTGCGAGCCTGCCGGCGCGTGGCGAAAGCAAGGAGACAGTGAGAACCATTGGAAAATCTTCCACCCCTTTACCTTGCGGCTCCACAGCAGCCAGATCCTGCGCAGGCACAAGCGGTGCCAGGGATGCCTCCCGAAGTGGGGGTGCCGCAAGCTCAGGCTACTGCACCACCGCTGCCACCAGAACCAGCGGCTGCATCCACTTCACCACATGGCGACGCAGCTGTGGAGCAGCCACAGCCACAAATATCTCCGAAAGTCGAGGAGAAGGGGGCGGATGACACCAGAGATGACTCTCCCCCGGAACGCCGAACTAGGTGGAGAACGAAGAGGTTGACTGTGGGGGAAAGTGGGGACAAGAAGGAAAAACTTAGTATCTATCCCTTACAGGAGGTACCGACAGCTCCAGAGGTGATTGGATATGTCCACACCCCGACTGACACCAGTCACGTAAGGGCATTCATAAAGGAGATGAGAAAGCTGATAGATGATCCGCTAGGAGTAGCGGAGAAGTTGGATGAGTTTTTGGGAACAAGCATAAACACTTATGAGGATCTCCAAGCTATTCTTAGGTCGTTATTAAATAACGAGGAGAGAGATATGATCCAGTCAGCTGCAATCAGGGATTAGGAAAGACAAAATCCGAACGGGGGATCCGGGGAGGAGCGGTGGCTGAACCAAAAGCCGTCTTGGGAAACCCAGATGGAAGAGGGGAGGCAGAAGATGATAAATCTAAGAAATATGGTGATTCACGGTATCAGGGAGGCGGTACGAAAGGGCAGAACATGAGCAAGGTGCTTAGAGAATGTCAGGAGAAAGATTAAACCCCTACGGAGGGGTTAGAAAGACTCCAGAAAGGTCTGAGGATGTATTCGGGGACGGACCCTGATTCCCCGGTGGGGATGGTGTTGTTAAAGACACAGTTTGTAGCAAAATCTTGGGAAGATATTAGAAAAAAGTTGGAGAAAATAGACAGCTGGCAGGAGCAGAGATTACAGTAATTGTTGCGGGAAGCTCAGAAAGTTTACGTGTGCCGGAATGAGGAAAAACAGAAAATACAAGCTAAAGTCCTGGTGGCAGCGGTGAGGGAAGCTCAGAAACAGGAACAGGGAAAGGATATGGCAAAAAAGGAGCCAGCAAAGAAAACAGATCCGTCTCAAGACAAGGGCTTGGGTGAGCAAAAGCGAGATTTTGAGTGCTGTTACTGCAAACAAAAGGGGCACATTAAACGGAATTGCCCAAACAGAGCCAAAGATCAGGCAATGTTTCAGGAAGATTAGGAGTCTCAGGGGCTTTTCAGTTTGGGTCCCTGAACATCTAGGGAGCCCTTGATAAAATTAAAAGTGGGACCCTGCAAAGAAGAACTACAGGTTATGGTGGATTCAGGAGCAGAGTGGACGACGGTGTCACAAATACCGAAGGGGCGCTCTTTGAGCAATGACTCCATGATGGTAACAGGGGCAAAAGGGCATCCTTTTGAGGTCCCAATCATAAAAAACGTAGAAATAAACAGGGGAAACAGAAGGCACCTTGGTAATATTTTATTAGCAAAGGACGCAGACTTTAACTTGCTGGAGCGGGACATGATGGTCGCTCTAGGGGTTGGGCTATCAGTGGAAAGAGCTCAGCTTAAAGTGAAGCTTTACAGTGTCACTGCCCCTGATGAGATAAAGATAGACCCGAGGGTGTGGTATGTCCCAGGAGAAGCTGGGAGGTTGGACATAGAACCGATTTGGGTGGAAATTGAAAGACCTGAAGAACCTATACGGGCCAAACAGTATCCCCTCTCCATGGAAGGGAGGAAGGGCTTGAAACCAGTGATTGACAAATTAATAAAGAAAGCCACACTGGAACCGTACATGTCACGACATAATACTCCAGTTTTGGCAGTGAGAAAACCGGACGGCAGCTTTAGGCTGGTGCAAGATTTACGGGCTGTGAATCAGAGAACTAAGACTGTTTCCCACTGTTTCGAATCCTTACACATGGTACAGCGTGATCAATTTAAAATATGGTTTCTGGACGTGCCCCCTAGATGAGGGCAGTCACAATTAGTTCGCATTTCAATGGGAAGACCCAGAGACAAATAGAAAGCAACAGCTCAGGTGGACTTCGTTGCCTCAGGGCTTTGTGGACTCTCCAAACTTATTTGGGCAGGCACTTGAGCAGGTATTAAGTAATTTTGTACCCACCAAAGGGACAAAGCTTCACAGTACGTAGATGATTTGTTAGTTGCAGGAAAAAGGGAGGAAGAGGTAAGGACGAGCACAACTGGCCTTTTGAACTTTTTAGGAGAAAAGGGATTGAAAATTTCAAAATCAAAATTGCAGTTCACAGAGCTGGACGTCTGATATTTGAGGCATTAGTTAACAAAGGGAAAAAAGAAATTTGACCCAGAAAAGGTGGGCAGGCATTATTGCCTTACCACCCCCGCAGACAAAAAAAGAGGTCCAGCAGCTTTTGGGGTTGTTGGGGTATTTTCGGAAGTAGATTGGAAGTTATAGTGAAAAATTGAAATTTCTCTATGAGGAACTCACCAGAGATAGGATCAAATGGACACAAAAGGATGAGGAAGAGTTTAAGAGAGTCAAGGACGCACTCACGGCAGCCCTGGTGCTGAGCCTTCCTGATGTCAGGAAACCTTTTCAGTTGTTTGTGGACTCTAGCAACTACACAGCACACGGGGTGCTTACGCAAGACTGGGCGGGGATCAGGAAGCCTGTGGAGTACTTTTCCCAGCTTTTGGACTCAGTCAGCAGAGACTGGCCCACATGTTTGCAGGCAATTGTAGCTGTGGCTTTGCTAGTGGGAGAAGCAAAGAAAGTAACCTTTGGGGCACCTCTGGTAGTATTTGCACTGCACGTTGTGCAGTGCAACTACAGCAGAAAGCGGACAAATGGCTCACAGATGCAAGGTTGCTAAAATATGAGGCCATTTTGATTCACTCACAGGACCTGGAATTGAGAACAGCGACTGCACAGAACCCTGCACAGTTTCTGTTTGGAGAGGCAGCAGAGAAATTAGTTCATGACTGCGTGGAAACAGTCGAGCTGCAAACCAAGATCAGGGACAATTTAGAAGAAGAATTAGATTAAGGGGAAAAGTGGTTTGTAGATGGGTCAAGCAGAGTGATCGAAGGGAAAAGAAAATCAGGAGACGCGGTCGTGGATGGGATGACAGGAAAAGTGATGGAAGCAGGTCCCCTGAATGCAAGCTGGTCTGCACAGACATGCGAATTTTATGCGGTTTTGAGGGCATTGAAAAGACTGAAAAGGAAAAAGAGAATAATTTTCACCGATTCAAGGTATGCCTTCGGGGTGGTTCATACATTTAGAAAAATTGGGGAAAAAAGGGGGCTGATCAACACGAGGGGAAAAGAACTGATGCATGAGAAATTGATTCGACAAATTCTAGAAGCATTGAGAGGGCCAGAAAAAATTGTGGTAGTCCATGTGAAGGGGTATCTGACAAGAATTCAGTTGCGAACCAGAAAGAAGAATTTGGCAGATCAGGAGGCCAAAACCGCGGCGCTGATGGTGCTAAGTACCCCAGAGATCGAAAGAGAAGAAACCCCTGACGATCCCCCTCAACTCACCCAAAAAGAAATTGAATGTTATGAAAAGACCGAAAGTGAATTGAAGGAAGGTAAGTGGAGTTTACCTGATAGAAAGGAATTAGTTTCCAGGGGATTTACTAGAAAAATTTTAGGAAAATTGCACCAGAAAACACACTGGGGGGCACAGGCCCTGGCAGAGCAATTTCTAAAATTTTTCAGGTGCAAGAGAATTTATGAACTAGCAAGACAAGAAGTACAAGGGTGTTTGATTTGTCAAAAGGTAAACAAATCAAGAGCCAGAAAGGCTGCCCTAGGGAGTCGCCCCATTGCGTTACAACCATTTGAAAGAATTCAAGTTGATTTAACAGAATTGCCAAAAGTGAGAAGGTTCAAATTTGTACTGGTAATTGTGGACAAATTGACTCATTGAGTAGAAGCCTTCCCCAGCTTCCGAGCAACAGCCCAGACAGTGGCCTGAAAATTGTTAGAGGAAATTGTACCCCGATATGGAGTAGTGAATTACAATGATTCAGATCAGAGAACACATTTTACATCAAAGATTATTAAGCAAATGGCTGATGCTTTGGGCATTCGATGAGAGTACCACACTCCGTGGCACCCCCAGAGTTCAGGACAAGTGGAGAGAATGAATCAAACTCTGAAGGCACAGTTATCAAAATTGATTTTGGAAACAAAGATGTCCTGGTTGAAGTGTCTTCCCTTGGCATTGCTTAATATCCAAACCATGCCTCATTCAGAAACGGGTCTCTCACCGTTTGAAATGCTATATAGAATGCCATACAAGCATGGAATGCCGGTGGGACACCCCAGATTTGAGAATGGTCAGATTGAACTATACCTGGTTGCGATCAACAGAAACTTTCAGGAACTTCGAAAACAGGGAATAGTGACACAGAGTGCTCCTCTGGGGTTCACTATTCACAAAATTCATCCTGGGGACAAGGTGTTTGTGAAAGTGTGGAAAGAGGCACCGCTCTCTCCTCACTGGGAAGGTCCTTCTCTTGTGCTCCTGACAACAGACATGGCCATTTGGCCAGCGGAAAAGGGCTGGACACACGTGTCTAGGGTGAAAAAAGTCGAACAAGAAGAAGAAGTACCCAGTTGGAGGGTCACTTCTTCCCCCGGCGACTTGAAGATCAGACTCCAATGTCCTCGTAAATGACCAACAACGAGCGAATAAGTTGTATACTGTAGGCGAGACGGGGGTAGCACAGTCGGGACGGATGGAGACGAGAGATCTCTGAAGCCAGGTCGTGGAACTTGCGGTTTATTGCAAAGGGCGTGGGTACAGGGCCCTGCTGGGAGCTGCCAGCTGCAGCTCGGAGCAGGCCCGAGAGAAGAGAGGGGTAGAGAGGATGAGAGGGTAAGAACGTAAAAGGCAAGAGCTAAGAGCATAGAAAAGTAAGTAAGAGCAAGAGAGCAAGAGTAGGAGTAAGAGCGCAAGAGTAAAAGCAAGAGAGCGACGTTCCCGCTACAATACAATAAATCATCTTCTGTGTTGAATATTCTGATTCTCACTAACCAATCTAGTACAGCATACAAATCCTATAGCATTTACATACAGCCTATAAGAATCACTACATTACCATACTGTGCTACATTTTAAACCCTAAAAACTACTCTTTGGACCCCTTCTACCAAGCTGGCAGGGTCTGCTTGGACCCTTGGACCTGCCTGCTTGCAGAGGGTCTTGTATCATCAAAAGGGGATTACCTTCAGCCAGCCACACCATTGTTTTTCCATTGTTCAGTAACTAAGGGATTTCAAAGCTTGCTTTCATTTCAATCTCACTTATAGTTTCTTTATTCTCAAAATCTTTTGCCAGGCAATCATATTTGTAAGGCTTTCCTGTTTCATCTTCCCCAACATATACTGTCAGATTGTGTATGCTATCCATTTGTACACTTTAAGTGTGAATATTGTCAAGGGGTTTTTGTGATTCATTGCAGAAGGGGACAGAGGCCAAAGGGACTGTGCACCCAGTGTTTAGAAGAACTTGAATTGACTGACTGTATCCTGACCTTAGCCACAAGTTTGGATATCATTGAATTAGATTCTCAGGAGTGGTTTTGCATTTTTCAAAACAGGGTGAGTGGGAAGCTTAGGCCCCAAGCAGAAATCCTGGATGTAGAGTGCCGGAAATCCATCAGGTCCCATGCAGTTCTGATGCAATCAGGGTGTCTCGGTGGGGCGCCTTTAAGAGGAGGAATGCGGCTAGGTCCGAGGGCGTCTTCCCTGAAGAGTACTCCTGCTGCCGCGAAGATGGTCTTCCTCGCCACTGGTGGCACCCCAGAGGGCGGAGGCAAAGGCAAAGGAGAACACCTAGTGGGAATCCTGATTGGCCTGAGCCTAGTCATCTGCAGGACGCAGAGTCTGAGCGCTGAGGTCCCTATGAACAACGGAAACGAAAGCTCTGTGGATGAGTGTGGAAAATGCACTCAGGTGGTCCCAGTCACAGGGGACGAGGGACACTCGGCATACCAAGCCCCAGAGGAATGTCTTAAAGGAACTGGCAGGTACTGTTGGAAAAATGGCACTCGGGTGAAATTGTGTGAAGTGGAAATCGGGATTTGGTGTATCAATCCCGAGGTGGGGTTAAGGAACGGACAGTCAAATGGTCACAGGTTCCAAAGGAGAAAACGAGGCATGGAACAGATGTCAATCCCCATTTGTGACCAACGTAATCGAACTATGTGGGTCGGGGGAAAGACAGAGTCAATCTTTATTGCATATCACCAGGTGAACCCTTTGTGCTATGATAGCACAAGGCTGGGAATATGCACAATGAATGGGAAAATGTACTGGGTGACAAAGAATACGAAATTTGGTAATAAGATTACCTGGGACAAAGACCCGCTCATATTGGATCTGGCACTGGCAAATAATGACAGGGAGTGCCTACAATATGATAGGGTGGTTTGTCTTGTGAACGATAAAGATAATGAGGATCCTGAAGGAAAAATTAAAGAAATAACTCAGGAAATGAAACGAAGGGAGTCAGAATTGAGGAGACCGAGAATTGAACAGGAAAGGTTAAAAACATTCAGCGAACAGTACGAATTATTAGAAAAACAATATGCTGATGGGGAGTTACTTTCCCCAGACAGGAATTTGTTCATTGATCTAATACAAGAAATTGCAACAGAATTGGGTTTTCGAACTGTTGGATTTGTGGGGGGCTGAAATCTGCGGAAAAATGGCCATGGAAAGGGGAAGGTTTGGCTCCAGAACAACTTCTGAAATGGGACAGCTCGAGGGTCTTAAAATTGGTACAGAGACCTGAGGGGTGGGTTTTCGATCAAAGGGTGATTAGCACAATCTGTGTCAGTCGGGAGGGAAGAGAATACACCAAAATGGTAGGATATACTCCATGTGTATCTACTCTGACAGTGAACTCTGATTCAAAAAGCAAGGCATGGCACCCAGCCCCTCCTTTGGGGTATTGGAGCCTGAAAAATGATACAAATTGTGAGTGGAAGGAAAGAATAGGGTTATGCGGGTCCAAAGTCCAGGAGCCAACCCTTTCCAATCCTTGGAAAGTGTGAGAGAATTCTCAGGAGACCCAGGGAGAGAAAATATTAAATGGAAAGTCCCGGATGAGATTTATTGGATCTGTGGGAAAAAGGCATACAGTGAATTACCCCCAAGGTGGAAAGGGTCTTGCACTTTAGGTATGATCAGGCCAGTTTTGTTTACTCTCCCAAGAACAAAAAGCAATCTGTTAGGGGCTCTGTTATACGAGACCTTGAAAAGGGAGAGGAGGAGTCTGAAGAAGATAATACCAGTGGTAAGCGGGAAACAAGCTTGGGGGGAAGAGGAGTGGCCAGCGGCAAGAATAATCGATTATTATGGGCGGGCCATGTGGGCACAAGATGGAAGCTACGGGTGTAGGACTCCGATTTACCTACTGAACAGGTTGATCAGATTGCAAGCAGTTATGGAAATTGTGGCAAATCACACTTCTGAAGCCCTGGATTTACTAAGTCACCAGCACACGCAGGTACGTGCTTTTGTGTACGAGAATCGAATAGCACTAGACTATTTGCTGGTCGAGGAAGGGGGACTGTGTGGGAAATTCAATGAATCGGAATGTTGTATCGAGATTGATGACTATAGGGAAACCATAAGAGGTTTGGCGGCCGAAATAAAAAAGGCGGCCCATGTCCCAGTCCAAAAATGGAATTCTACTTTGCAGTCCTCATGGTGGGACAAGTTATTCGATGGAGCATGGTGGAACAAAGTAATATTTCTTGTGCTCTGTTCAGTAGCCAGGATCCTATTCCTACCCTGTCTGATTCCATGTTTTATCAGACTGATCCACTCCGTAGTCCGGGGAATGCAGATTGCAATAGTTCCCATAGACTCGGAGGGAGCTTCCGGAGGTGATGCATCCAAGATCATGCGATTAGGGGAGAGAAAGTATGCCAGCAGTGCCGCAGAAGCATTGGCAAGGTTTGAGAAGCAAAACAATGAAGAAAGGAGTAGTATAGTGTATCAGGGCATCCCACAAGGGAAATACCGAATAGTATAAGAGGTACTCCGTTTGTGAGGAACCCTCAATGGTGATGGGGAGAGATAGAAAAAGTTAATAAATTAGAAGCATGAATTAAATTGGTGAAATAAATGGGGAGGGATTGTAGTATATGATAGAGATAATTCATGCTTTGTAACTGTATAAAAATTATGAGATCCAACCATGCCTCTGACCCCCATGGCCAGAAGCAGGGCTTTCTTCCTATTCAAAGATTTACCAGACTCGCTCAGATAAAATCATTCCTCTTAACAAATGAATGAGTCCTTATCGGGCAAGAAGCAGCCATTTCCCAGGAATGTCCGAAACATTCAAGGAACTGCACCTGGAAGAGATTACATCGAAGACTGGCTACGTCCTGGCTACAATTGAAAAGAAGACTATTTCCAGGAGCTCAGACAGCCATCCAATCCCATAGATTAACTTTTTTACGGGTCTGAATCTGTATAGTCCCTGTTATACATATGAAGGGACATACAGAAATCTTATGTCATTTCTGCTTCAGACAGAATAAACTGTATATAAACTGGCTACCTGAAGCAGTTGGTGTGAAACACTGGGGAGACTCTGACACTACATACGTCTGAAACAGGTTTACCCAGTGTCAAAGTCCGGGGTTGACACTGTCTTGGCTGTGGCGGTTTTATAATATTCTATCTGGTTGTCAATCTAATAAATTTATAAAATTATTTTTTTAAAATTTGGCTGCCGATTTGATCATTTACAACTCCGAGAATCAAATTACCACAATACAGGGGAGGAACCACACAAACTCACTGGGAATGGGGGCATCTCTCAAAGTGCCCACTTTTCTCAACACAACACAGCATATAATACTTCAGCATGTACCCATATCAGCTTTCTCTGGTCTTCACACACTCTGGAAGCAATCAAAATAACAGCACACAGTAAAATTCCAGGAATCAAGTCCAAACTACTGGTACAGAGGAACCTCTCAAGTTCATCTAGCCACGGTTAAAATGTGCACAATCTACACAAATCACCATCTTCAAACACAATAAATGTCCTCACCTGTCGGAACTCAGGACATCTCTCTGGGAGTCTGGAGTTTCCTGGGACCCTTGCCAGGGGGCTCGGAGACCCTGGCACACAGCCCAGAACACCTGTGAGTTCGATTACGAACCACAGAACAACTTACCACCTTTACATGAAGAGATAAGAGCCACGGCAGTTTAGATAATATAAAAATAAAGTACTCACAGGGTGTAAATGTAGGTTTTAGGATTTTTGGTATAGGGGTTTCTGGTGACAAGATGGAGGGATTTGGGCGTGTCTAGCCTTTCTTCTTCTTCTCTACTTCCATCTTGTCTGGTGATGTTGGCACTTTTAGATTGGTCTGAAGTAGAAACTCACTGTCTAATATAGATGATAGGTATTGGAAAATAATTGTAAATATTGTACACGTAGTTTGTAGTATATAAAGATAACACCGCCCTGGGGGTGGGCGGAGTGCCTCTGACTGTCCTGCCGAACAGATCTCAGCTGGACAGGGAGAAAGAATTTTATAGATAAGATAAGATAAATAAACAACCTTGAGACCGAAAAAATGAAGAGCTCTGACTCCTTCTTTAAGCACCGGGCTGGGAAAAGAGACTTTCGAACTTTTCTCGGGGTCACTCTGACCAGCTAGAGAGAGAGACCCCAACACTCACCCACGTTTCTCCACTTGTTCCACTTCTCTGCAGGGCACTCCCTGCCCCCACAGCCTGCCCCAGCCCGTGCCTCAGGCCTCCCCTGGCTGCTTCAGATGCAAGTAGAACTCTCCGCCCCGCATGCCATGGGTACACTCACTTGCTCGCTCTCTTTTATACACCACGCACTCACATGATTACAGACACATGTCCGGACACCACAAACACACATGGGTTCACTCGACTCACCTCCAGAGTCGCTAGCGGCCGCACTATTGAACAGTGAACCCCCCTTTCTAGTCCAGCCACTCTATCAGCCAGGCTGCCTGCAGGCACAGGAACGAGGCTGCCCACTCAGACGTCTCTGAGTGATTTACCCAGCAGTTCTATCTCTCTCTCTTCCCAGGGCCCCTTGATACATACCGTTTATCAGCACACCATCAGGTCCTTCTCTGTCTCTGCAGTAGGCAAGCTGAGACGAGCAGAGCCCCTCCAGGGAACATCCCCAGGGTGCGCTAAAGGGGGTCCGTTCTCCCCTCTGCCCCTGCGAGGACAGAGACGATCTCCTGGTTAGCCTCGCCAAAATGATTTGCGGAAGCAAACAAACTCCACAACTTTTGTGAAAGTTGTAAAGCTGGTATGTTTATTACAGCCCTAGACGCATGTGGGAATCGTTCCCCTAAATAGGACATGTGTTCCTCTGGGAACTCCAGATCCTTTTTTATCTCCCTTTCTAATGCATATGCATGCAATTTCACAATAGATTCATACATATTCATTCTACTGATTTCATGTGACATTTGCTGCTAGTTAGTTTTTTTTATCAGAAAGAACTCCTGGGTCATCCTGCCCTGTCTCCCACAGCAGCCTCTCCATCTGTTTCAGAGTTCAAGGGGCCCTCCCTTATCGCTGTCCTTCATCTGAAGCAGTTTCTTTGAGCATAGGTGTTTTGCAAGAACAGGCAGTCAGACCAAACAGCTATGTTTACAAGCTACAGACTTAATTCAAAGATCTACATTTCACGTAAATCAAAATAGATTTCTGCTCTGGAAAATTTCCACTCTATCTCAGCAGCCTCCAACCACCACATTTCCCACCAACCCATCTCTATTTGCAAATAACAGATCTAACACAGTCCCTCCCCTGTTGGGCTTACCCACCCACTGAGACAAAAAGTTGTCCTCCACAAACTCTAAAACTTTCCTGGACTGCCTTTTCTCATATGTATTCAGTTCCCAGCAAATGTCCAGCAGGTTGAAATCACCAACAAGAACAAGGGCTGATAATCCAGAAACATTCTCTATCTGCTTATAGAATGAATAGTCCACCTCTTCTTCCTGGTTGGGTGCACGATAACAAACTCCCAGTAGGATGTCAGCCTTATTGGCCCCCCCCTAATTCTTACCCATAGGCATTCAAATTTGCCATCATTAGTTTCAATACCTATGGCATCCAAAGCCTCCCTAATATAAAGGGCCACCCCTCCACCTCTTCTCCCTTTCCTATCTCTCCTGAAGAGCTTGTAGCCATCCAATGCAGCACTCCAGCCATGTGAGTCATCCCACCATGATTCTGTGATGACAATTACATCATAGTTCTGCTGTTGCACCATGGCCTCCAGCTCTTCTTGATTTTTACCCATGCTGCATGCATTAGTATACATGCACCTCAGCTGGGCTACTGATTTCACTCCTATCTCAGGCTTACCACCCTTGGGCCTGTTTCCAGACAGCCCAATTGCATCCCCTTCCCCTTTCAAACCTTGTTTAAAGCCCTCTCAACAAATTCCTCCAGTTCACAAGTTAAAAACCTCCTTCCCTTAACAGAGAGATGAACCCCATCTGGTTCCAGTAGGCCAGGTGCCGTAAAAGTTACCCTGTGGTAATCACATATCCTCTGAACAGAGAGAGAAATAGCTGTGCCAGGATTTTCCTGGGAAGCTGTGAGAAAGCTCAGAGAAAGAATTAAAACAATTATTATCTCTCTTTCTCTAACTGCTGTTTATAGATATGATTCTCCAGAGTGTGCTATTCATAGTTCACCAATAGTGTGAGAGATGATTACTAAAGGCCAATCAGGTCTTAGGTCCACCATTGTTTCTATAAGAACTGTAGATTTCTAATAATGAAGTGCTTTTTCATGCCTTCTGATGATGGAGTCTCTGTATCACCTTTGTCTGTCCCCGAAATCCCCTCGGTAATATTACCCCATGATCAAAGAATCCAAAATTCTGCCGATGGCACCAACCCCTGAGCCACTTATTGATAATGTGAGCTCTCCTATTCTTTTCACCGTTTTTCTCAGCCACCAAAGGGACTAAGGAAAAGACTACCTGTACCCCTGTCCTATCAACTACTTGTCCCAGTGCCCTAAAGTCCCTTTTAATTGTCCTGACACTCCTCTTTTCAGTCTCATCATTGTCAGCCTGGAGTATCATCAGTGGGTAATAATCAGAGGGCTGAATTAGCCCAGGAAGTCTCTCAGTGATATCCTGTACCTGGGCCCCAGGGAGGCAGCAGACCTCTCTTTGGGTGAGTCCGATCAATATATGGGGCCCTCTGTTCCCCTCAGAAGGGAATCACCCACCACGTTTACCCTTCTTTCCTTTTTGATGTTACAAGTTGTAATCCTTCTCACAACAAATCGTAATTGGGAGGCTCACTGTGCAGATGATTTTCTTCTAATATTCATCTGGCTGACTCTCCAAATCCAGGGGTTCATACCTATTCTGAAGTGGCACCTGGCTTAGGAGTGGGGGTCAGGAGTAATTTTTATTATTACCTCCTCTAGTAGGTACCCATTTCCACTCCCCTTCATCTACCAGGTGTCCTTCTATTGTCTGACAGTGAGAGGCATGGGGGTCCTCTGACTCTTGGTGGGACTCCCTCAAGGATGGAAGGGCTGCTGAACTCCACTAATCTATTTCCTTTTCACTTTTCCTGGTACTCCTTAGTCTTTCAACTTCCTCTCTAAGCTCAGCCACCAGTGAAAGGAGATCATTCACCTGTTCAAACCGCAGGCAGGCTTCCTCTGCATTATTCCCTGGTACAATTAATAAGCTCAAACACTCTGCACAGGAATGGGTCTGGACAGACGCATCCTTTTTGGAGGGTTCCATCTGATTACATACACTTGTACTAACTACAGTTTTTGATCGTGTACAAACCATTACTACCAGAAATGCTAAAACCTACCAACCAACAGAAACACCGCAAACAACACACAGTAAACCCTACTAGCAAGAAACCCTGCAACCCTGCCTGCTTGCCCTTCCTGTGCGAACTGCCTCTCAAACTGCTGTGCCACGCCCTCAGAGGCGTGCCACACCCCTGTTTCTCTGCTCCTGTTAGCCGCGCTCCAGGTCGCCGCACTCCCTAGAGACCTCTTTTAATCAGCCCGCTACTCAGTGATGGAGGAAGCCCTGCCCCAGACCTCATGGCCCTCAAGCACAAGCAACACACCCTGCTCAGTGTTCCCACAAATAGGCACTCAGGGATGGAGAAAGCCCCACCCCAGACCTCGTGACCCTCAAGTCATATAAGTCATTAACTCAATGAACCCTGTCCATATCCTGGGGGATGGTAAGTGACCACTAAATTAATTTTATTTGCAAATAGTTATATGTATATATGTATGGATATATGTGTTAATAGTTGAAATATATTAATTTGGGCATTGATCAGATGATATGGAATAAGGGGTGGAATGTCCTAGGGTGATTCATAATGATATTGTATTTCACATCAATGTGTGCCCAAAAATTGATTCTGTGTTTTCAAGACCCTGCAGCCAGAGACCTGTGTGTGTGGGGACGTTGTGACTATGGCCTATTTAAAATCTTCCCGCCCAGGATTTTCAGGACTTTTTGCAGCATAATGTTTGCATTGCCAGCTGCTTGATCTTTGTTCAGGCAAAGGTTTTTCTTTTCTTTTTAGCTTTTTTTCTTTCTATGCTCTGAGAAACTGCAGTAGCAGTCTTTGAGTTGCCTTGAGGGTGAATTCCGCAGCTACCTGTCCAAAACTGGGGGCATCGTGTAGGCAGAAGTGGAGCACAGCCACCCCGCTCCAGCCCAAGCCACCATTGAATGCACTGTACAGAAAATTATGCTATGAAAAGCCAGTGTCCAGAAAATAGACAGAGGAGTCCTGACTCTTTATTCGAATAGAAGGAGAGACGCCACTGGGGCATACACCTGCAGGATTTTATCTCTCAAGGGTTCGGAGGGCACAGCCTCCTTTTATCCTAAACTCCTGGCTGCATGTTGCCCTCTTCCTTTTCAGACAGAGTAGAAATTTTCCAGGTTCCAGGGTAGAAATCCATTTTGATTTAGGTTAAATGTACATCTTTTAGTTAAGCCTTGGAATCTTAGCTGTTTAGTCTGAGCTCAAGAAAAAATTGCTTCAGTGAAGAGCAGAGATAAGGGGGGGGGGAGACAGGTCAACTTGGCCTGAGAATTTTTTCTGATAACAAAAGAACTAGCGCTCGATGTCACGCGAAGTCAGTAAAATGAATATGTATGAACCTCTTGTGAAATTGTATGCATATGTATTTAGGGAGAAAGATAAAAAGGGACCGGAAGATCCCAGAGGTACGCATGCCTTTTAAGGGGAGTAATCCCCGCATGCGTCCAGCGCTGCAATAAACATACTGGCTTTACAACTTTTACAAAGTTGTGGAGTTTTTGATTTTCTCCCCAAAACATTCTGGCGAGCCAGCCAGGAGATTCTGTCTCTGTCCCCGCAGGGCAGGAGGGATAGAGGGACCTCCTAGGCGCACCCCGGGAACTTCCCGGAGGAGCTCTGCTGTCCGTTTTGACTTCTGCGGAGACAGACAAGGACCTGCTGGTGTGCGGAGGACTCGGTATGTACTAAGAAGGCCCCCGGGGGATAGGAAGGCTGAATAAGTCACTCAGAGACGTCTGAGTGCTCAGCCTGTGCCTGCAGGCAGACCAGTCGAAAGAGCGACTGAGAGGAGAGCGTTCACTGTCCAATAGAGCAGCCGCTAGCAACCCTGGGGGTGGGTTCGAGTGAACTTGTGCGTGTGTGTTGTGTCCGGACACTGTATTTTTGTGTAGTTAATGCATTGTGTGTGTTTGTAATTGTGTGAGTGCATGGTGTACAAAGAGAGTATATCTACAGTGCGGGGGTGTCACCGACATGTTTTATGAAAAATCCTTTACTTAGGATTTTCCCCTCCTGAGAGCTGGGAGGCCTCAGTAACAAACTGTAAACAATTCTTATCTGCTGCTGTGGAATGCAACAGAGGAAATCTGTGATTGGCCCCATCAGACTGTTTGCAATTAAGAGCCTATCACAGTTCACCTGTCCAGCTGGTCTCGGTCTGAGAAGACTTGTTTTGACATTCTATTCTATTCTTGGCATAGCTTTGTAGTGAAATCCTTCTCTCTATTCTTTTAGTATAGTTTTTATATATTATATATCATATAATAATAAATCAAGCCTTCTGATACATGGAGTCAACTTTCTCGTCTCTTCCCTCATCTTGGAACCCCTGAGAACGAGGTAACATATGGTGACCCTGAGTGAAAAAAGGGACATTCACCACAGAAGTGGCTTCTAGCCAGGAGCTGAAGAACTGAAGATCCTGAAATTGGTCAGAGTTCACAGCCAAGGCTGGCCACAGAGAGAACCTTTTGAAAAGTCTCTGAGACAAGATGTCTGTGAGTCTTCGCAGCACAATGCAGTCTGCTGAAGCCCAGAGGACACTGTCACAAGGTACTGTTTACAGTTCCCTTCCTGAAAATGCTGCCCTTCGTGTGAGGCAGATTCGGATGTGGACAAGGGTGCCTACGGAGGCAGAGGTTCCATTCTCTCCCTCAGAGGAGAAACTTATCGGCCTCTGGCGAAAATGGGGTGATGAGGACAGCGTTCCTATGCTAACGACACATTTCTATGAGTTTTTCCGGTGGGCAAAACACCATGGCTTTTTCTCTGATGCGCTGTATGCCTTTGATTCATATGTGTCATCGTTTGAGCTTGGCACAATGCCAGTGCCCCCACGAGATCACCTACTTCCCTGGCACCTACTGTGAGATATGATCAGAGACAGAGCAAAGCAGGCTCCAACTTAAGGTTAAAAGGAAAAAAAACATTTATTAACCTACAACTACAAAGGAAGACACACAAAACACAATAGAACATAAGATGAAAACCTTCCAAATTCTTCCTCCTCCCCCCACCAAATTCCCAATTCCACTGCCACCCTTCAGATAATCGATTCTCAGTCTCTCGAGAAGAGAGGAGTCTCTCTTGCGCCACATGACTTCCATGTCCAGTGCTCTCACCACTGCACATGGATCAGAGCTGCTTCTAGGGTTTTTCTTTTTAAGGATACTTTGACCAGTTCCAAAGGGAGCACAGTCCTTCTCCTTTTGGGCCACCTGTCCCCCCCAAATTTCACCCTCTGGGGCCGAGGGGTCTCTTGAACAGAGATCGTCTTCTTCTTCTTCTCTTCTTCGAAGCGGAGGGCACCACCACCACCCTCCTCACCCATCATCTCTGTTCACTCCTCCACATCACTGCACTCTCTTGGCTCTGAGCCATCGCCTCCCCCTAGAACGCAGTCTCTGTGTCACAGAAACACCAGGGGTTCTGCTGTGGCCACACAAGAAAAGTCCAGCCCAAAGCCACTCCATCATCTCCTCCCACCTAAAATTCTTCTCAACATCTCAATCTCAACATCTTCTCAATCTCATCAACTTCAGGAAGACTCAGCTTTTGCAAGGTTCCCATCTTCCTCAGAGGGGTTAAAAGTCCCAGGCTCTCTGCCGGTTTACTTCGTCAACTCCCACGCCTGGCTGCCCTGCTGGGCACCCCCCCTTCTCCTTCACGCCCGGCCACTATCACCGGCACCGGCTCTGTCTCTCTCTCCCTCTCTCCGGGGGGGGGGAGGGGGGGAATGGAGGATGGCTGCCCGAAGCCCTTGCAATGTTCTCCTCCACCCTTGGGCCCAGGCCTGGCCTACCTCTCTCTCCGGCCACATGGCTCCCCTCCCCCCCCTGCCCAGCCAGATCTGGGCAGGGGGGTAGGTCTGCTCACTCTCAAGCGGGACTCAAAGAGGAAGTTCCCCTGGGAGATCACAGCTTTTAACCCCTGTGTTCTCAGAGGCGTATCCATGCCCTCAGTGGACAAACCAGGTGCCAATATTAAATCTGAACACCGATTGGCTTGCCCACACCATCACAAAACACTTCATTTCTTCTTAAACCACAACAATATGTTTGGGAATGCATGGAATTAATTATCCGAGATCTTTTTTACAGGGGACTTGGATTTCCTCAGATATATCAGTCTTTTAGAACTCTCTTCCCAGTTTTGAAATGGAAGGCATTTGCATATCAGTGGATTGTGAATGTGCGGGGGATGTCTCCCTTCTCGCTGGAGCTGGAAAAAGGCGAGCCTGTGTGAATCCGCTGCCTGGAAGCCCCCAGCCCCCCCAAATTGGGGTGGGGGGGCGAAGCTTTGCCCGTGGCAGAAGAAAAGTTTTTTTCTGTGCGTTTGGAGCACGCACCGACAGATCCGCTTGCCCCCCCTCGCTGCTCTCAGAGGGAGGTGAGTTGGCTCCGCTGCCGGAGTCGCGGCCCGCCCCGAGGGAGGTGCCGCCTCCCGTGGCTTCTCCTGTGGCACCGCCTCCCATGGCTTCTCCTGCGGCACTGCCTCCCGAGGCTTCTCCCGAGTTGCTAGGCAAGGCACTCGACAGCGATCACCAAGAGCTTGCGACCCCACCCGCTTCCGTGTCGGCTCAGCCGGCGTTGCTGTCTGCGCCTGCGCTGCAGCTTCCAGTACCCGGAGAAGATGTGGCGGCTGTCCCCAGCCCGGTGGGGAATGCGCCCCCTCCGGCTTTGCAGCCCCCGCCGGCCCCCGCGGCGGGATCGCGTCCAGCTGGTGCACCGGTGGAGGGGGCTGAGATTGAGAGTCACCAAGCGGAACCATCGTCGGAGCCGCCCGTGGTGGCCACTGCGGCGCCTGCGATCAGCCTGGATTCCTCCCCGAGCTTTTCGGGCTGTCCCGAGGCTGCCCCTGCGGGGAGAGCTGGGACAGGGGAAGGGGATTCCGGCTTGCCCCTCCGTGGGGGGGTGTGGTTCGACAGCTGATTGCGGGCTCAGCCCGTCTGCCTGCGTTCAAACTCGGTGTTTTTCACGGGCCGACCCGGGTCTGGTTTGAGGTTTCCCGCTGGGGGTTGGAATGCCTGACTCCCCCTGCGCGCCCTTGCAGCGTGGGGGAGGGGGCTCCTGAGCCTTCTGCCTCCGGTCCACAGCCCACAGGGGGTGGTGCCGAGGGGCGGAAAGAGGGAACGTCTTTTGCATTTGCGTTGCAGAGGCAGGAGACACAGTGGAATGTGAGCATCGCTCATTTGCTGTGGGGACAAAGCACCCCCAGATCTGGGGTGTTGATCCCTTGGAAAGCTTCTCTTCCCCAGCTGCTGGTCTGCACCGGTTCAGAGGGGATGAAGCGTTCGGTCACTCGTGCTGCCCTGGTATCGGCAGCAGTGTGCCGGGTTGAGAGAACACAGAGCCCGCTCCGCCGGCCAGGTCTGGGCCGTTTGGCTCGGTTCCCTGGGCCAGGGCCTCCGCCTGGCCAGCGCCTGTTGGGTTTGGGGGCTTTGTTTCCCCCGTCGGGACCTGGACCACCGTTCTCTGAGCTGGGTCTGGGGTCCCTGTTCCTTCCACGGGGGCCAGGGCCCCCTGCAAACAGTGGCTGGTGGACCAGCCTGTTTGGGGTCTCAGTGGCCCCTCTCTTCTGCTCCTGCTCTTTCAAAAAAAAAAAAAAAAAAAAAAAAAAATTTAATAAAAAGGGTTGAAAGAGCTACCAGGTCAAAATTTTTGCAATCCTGTTTCAGGACAAAAAGGGACTTTCAGCAATGTCAAAGAGGAGCATCTTCAGTTTGGACTTTTTCCTTAAACTCAGCTGTTTGGACTTGAAGCAATGAACTTTCCTTGGACTGTTTTTGCATTTTCTTCTATTTTAAGATTGTTTTGGTGATGTGATGGGAATTTGGTGTTCTGCAGGTGAAGAGTTTCCCTGATGGTTCCACACCAGCATTTGATTGCATTTTCTTTTTAATTTACTATAATAAGAAGGGTGATACGTCACCGACATAGTTTATGAAAAATCCTTTACTTAGGATTTTTTCCTCTTCTGAGAAGTGAGAGGCCTCGGAAAAAACTGTAAACAATTCTTATCTGCTGCTGTGGAATGCAACGGGGAGAAATCTGTGATTGGCCCCATCAGACTGTTTGCAATTAAGAGCCTATCACAATTCACCTGTTCAGCCCGTCTCGGGCTGAGAAGACTTCAGTTTACACATTCTTTTCTATTCTTTGGATAGCCTTGGTAGTGAAATCTTTCTCTTTATTCTTTTAGTATAGTTTTTATATCTTATATATCATATCATAATAAATCAAGCCTTCTGATGCATTGGAGTCAACTGTCTCGTCTCTTCCCTCATCCTGGGACCCCAGAAAACCATTGAAACACAGACCCAGTGGAAGACCATAGAGCAAGGGATCCAACGCTTGAGAGAAATGGCAGTGGCAGAGATTATCTTCTCAGATGACGTAACAACTAGGAACCCAGACTTGGTACCATGCACATCTGTGATGTGGCGAAAACTTGTACGACTCGGGCCACATGAATATGCTTCTGCCTTAGCCATAATGAAGCGGGATGAGAGGGATGAGACCGTGCTGGATATGGCAAAGAAGCTCCGAGCATATGCAGACGCTGTGCATGGCCCAACACATGCCAGAATCGCAGCAGTGGAAACAAGTCTGCAGAAGTTAGAGGATAAGATAGAGGAGAATCACAAGAAGCTCAGGGAGGAGATTAAGGAAGACCTTTTCCAAATCTCAGCAGTACAGATCAGAGGTCCTAGTGCCCAATACAGACGTTCCCCAGATGGAGAGAAAAGGTACACCCCACGAGCTGAGCTGTGGTTCTTCCTGCGTGATAGTGGAGAGAACATGAGGAGATGGGATGGGAAATCTACTGCTGCTCTGGAACGATGGGTACGTGAATTGAAGGAAGGCAGGACTCAGAGAGGAAGTTCCACCAAGAGGGAAGCAGCTCCAGTTGCCTGTAGTCAAACTGCCAGATACGATGATGATATGTCCGATCCCCTTGAAGGAACATCCAAGACATATGCCCAGGGAAAGAAGGATGACCAAGCTTAGAGAGAGGCCCTGCCTCTAGCCAGGTAGAGGCTAGGGAAAATCATGTTTTTTGGTCTGTGTGAATTCGTTGGCCTGGCACGTCGGAACCACAGGAATATAAAGCAGTGGTTGACACTGGTGCGCAGTGCACATTAATCCCATTGAGACGTGGGGTCAGAGTCTGTTTCTATTGCCGGTGTGACAGGGGGATCCCAGGATTTCACTTTGGTGGAAGCGGATGTGAGCCTGACGGGAAATGAGTGGAAGAAACACCCTATTGTGACTGGCCCCGAGGCCCCATGTATTTTGGGCATAGATTACCTTCGAAGTGGGTATTTCAAAGACCCAAAAGGACTCAGGTGGGCATTTGGGATAGCAGCTGTAGTGACTGAGGGCATCCAGCAATTGAACACTTTGCCTGGACTGTCTGAGAATCCATCTGCAGTAGGACTTGTGAAGGGAGAAGAGCAACAGGTGCCAATTGCCACTTCCACAGTGCATCAATGGCAGTATGGAACCACTCGAGATGCTGTGATCCCCATCCATAAGATGATCCGAGAGCTGGAGAGCCAAGGGGTGGTCAGCAAGACCCACTCACCCTTCAACAGCCCCATTTGGCCTGTGCGTAAATCTGATGGGGAATAGAGATTTACGGTGGACTACCGTGCACTGAATGAAATGACTCCACTGCTGAGTGCTGCTGTGCCGGACATATTAGAGCTCCAGTGCGAGCTGGAGTCCAAGGCAGCAAAGTGGTATGCCACTATTGACATTGCCAATGCATTTTTCTCCATTCCTCTGGCAGCAGAATGCAGGCCTCAGTTTGCTTTCACATGGAGGGGAGTGCAGTATACCTGGAACAGACTGCCCCAAGGGTGGAAGCACAGTCCCACCATCTGCCATGGACTGATCCAGACTGCACTGGAAAAGGGTGAGGCTCCAGAACACCTACAGTATATTGATGACATCATTGTGTGGGGGAACACAGCTGCAGAAGTGTTTGAGAAAGGGAAGAAAATCATGCAAATCCTCATGGGATCTGGTTTCACCATTAAAAAGAGCAATATAAAGGGACCAGCTCGTGAGATTCAGTTCCTAGGAGTGAAGTGGCAGGATGGACAGCGTCAGATCCCTACAGATGTCATTAACAAGATCACACCTATGTCCCCACCCACCAACAAGAAGGAAACGCAAGCTTTCCTAGGTGCCATAGGCTTTTGGAGAATGCACATTCCCAAGTAAAATCAGATCATGAGCCCTTTTACCTGGTCACCCGCAAGAAGAACGATTTCCACTGGGGCCCTGAGCAACAACAAGCTTTTGCCCAGATCAAGCAGGAAATTGCCCATGCAGTAGCCCTTGGTCCGGTCAGGACAGGACCAGAGGTGAAGAACATGCTCTACTCTGCAGCTGGGAACCATGGCTTGTCCTGGAGCCTTTGGCAGAAGGTGCCTGGGGAGACTCGGGGTCGGCCACTAGGATTTTGGAGTCGAAGCTACAGACGCTCTGAAGCCAACTATACTCCAACGGAGAAAGAAATCTTGGCTGCCTATGAAGGAGTCCAAGCTGCCTCAGAGGTGATTGGCACGGAAGCACAACTCCTCCTGGCACCCCGACTGCTGGTGCTGGGGTGGATGTTCAAAGGCAAGGTTCCTTCCACTCATCATGCCACTGACACTACATGGAGCAAGTGGATTGCCCTTATCACTCAGCGCGCCCGTATAGGTAAACTGAATCGCCCTGGAATTTTGGAGGTGATTACAAATTGGCCCGAAGGTGAGAATTTCGGTGTCACAGATAAAGAACCAGAACCAGTGACACGGGCTGAAGAGGCTCCTCCATATAACCAGCTGCCACCAGAGGAAACACGCTACGCTCTTTTCACAAACACTTCCTGTCGCATTGTAGGGATGAACCGGAAGTGGAAAGCAGCCATATGGAGCCCCACACGACAGGTCGCTCAAGCTACCGAAGGAGAAGGTGGATCGAGCCAACTTGCTGAACTCAAAGCTGTTCAGCTGGCCCTGGACATTGCTGAGAGAGAGAAATGGCCAAGGCTCTACCTTGACACTGATTCATGGATGGTAGCTAATGCTCTGTGGGGATGGCTGGAGAGGTGGAGAGAGGCCAATTGGCATCGTAATAGAAAACCAATTTGGGCTGCTGATGAGTGGAAAGACATCGCTGCTAGGGTAGGGAAGCTACCTGTGAAAGTCCGCCATGTAGATGCCCATGTCCCCAAGAGTAGAGCCAATGAGGAGCACCAACACAATGAACAAGTAGACCGGGCTGCAAAGATAGGGGTGTCAAAGATAGACCTAGATTGGGAACACAAGGGAGAGTTATTCCTAGCTCGGTTGGCCCATGATGCCTCAGGCCATCAGGGCAGGGATGCCACCTATAAGTGGGCACGTGACTGAGGGGTGGATCTAACCATGGACAGTATTTCTCAGGTTATCCACGACTGTGAGACGTGTGCTGCCATCAAACAGGCCAAGCAAGTGAAGCCCCTGTGGTATGGTGGGCGGTGGTCCAAGTACAGGTATGGGGAGGCCTGGCAGATTGACTACATCACACTGCCCCAGACACGCCAAGGCAAGCGCTACGTGCTGACCATCTCTTACGCTTGCTGCTACCCTGCCACTTCAAGGCAGTATTTGACCCTCTGTGACTTTGGGGTGGGAACAGACAGTGCTGTCTTAACGGAAAGGTCAAAGAAAGACTGTGTTGGATTCTTGCCTCCTGCCTCTTACCTTCCAACAACAGGAGGATACAAAACTGAACACTTTTTGCTGTTCTGCCTTTCTTAGGGGTTTGATTGGCACGAAGGAGAGGATTAAAACGTTTAATTGATAATCACTGTTAGTATATGTGTATAGCACATGTAGCATTCTTCACCCCTTACACAGCTACATTGTTGTGTTTTGTCAAGGGGTACCTTTTACCCTTTAACTAAAAGGGGGTGGTACTTGTGTTCCTTATTATTATGGAGGGCAGTTCACAGTTCTTCCGGGAATAAAGTACACACTAATAGGGTACACACGGTAAGAAAAGCTCCAGGCCTCTCGGCAGGGGTGGGAAAGTTTCTCTTTGTTTTTAATGGAGGCAGGCTTTTATCTGTGAAAAATGCGTATTTTATGATTGGCTTTTCACAAATATTAAAATGAATATTATATGTGTTATGTTAGAAAGTTATGCTGAATTAATTTTCTTAAGTAGTGAGAAAAATATAGCTTTAGGTTATACCATAATGTTAAAATAGAAACTGAAAAAGTCACGGGGGCTGCTTCTAACCAGATAGCTACATTCCTGCAGGGTTAGTGTGCCCCAGGGAGCAGGCAGGCTCGGGTCGGCTAGCTCAGCCTTCTGGATGCTGGGTGTCCGAAACCCAAGCTGCTGCAGCCGCAGCTACCTTAGCAAAGCTCAGTGATTATCAGCTCTTAGTGATCTCAGCTCTTTTAAAGTTTCAGCTCTTAGCTTGCTAAAGGCGCTTTGGCTCGGTAGTGGCTTCAAGGCAGCAGACTAAGAGAGAGAGAGAAGAGGCCTCGGCTGGTTCCACAGTGGTTTATTGAGGGGTCCGTGAAGGGTTCCAGTGACAGCTCTTCTGACCAGAATGGGATAAAGTAGCCCCTTATATAGGGATAGAAGGGCTCAGGAACTGACCAATTGTAAGGGTTAGGGAAAATAGCCTGTGGGGTCACAGAGAGATAAGCTGGCCTGGAGGACCAGAGAGAGGACTTCTAGCTTAGTTACTATGACTTGGCATTTTCTTATCTCTAAGCCTCCATCCTCCACAGGGCTCTTGCTAGTTCCGTGTCTGCTACAAGAAACTATGCTATGTAAGATACTTTTTTTAAAGAAAGGACTCGCAGTGAGATAGCAGCCATAGGACATCTAAATCTTTCAGAGAAAAAGAATTTATTGCTCTCTTATCAGAAGAAACAAACTTCTTCCTGCCTCGCTCAGCCCTCAAGACATCATTAGGATTCAGAGGAAGAAGCTGACAATGACCAGAGAGAATCCTCTGTTTGAATGGAATTTATGCATCATGTATGAGATGTATGAATATGAAACAGGTTATTGTTTTTAAGGGTTAATCCTCTGTTAACATGCCTCCTTTTTTGGGCTTATTTTGCCCAGAAAAAGGTACCAGGATGTCCCTAACTCTTTGTTCTTAATGTTTCATATTCTCCTAATCCAAATTGTTCAACTTTTTATTACTCTAATTATATTACTATTTTTATAACCATTTTATCACTATTAAACTTTTGAAATTCTAAAAACAATCTTTAAAGCTCAAATCTTTTCTGAAACACAAAAGAATGTAAAATACAGAAACACTTTTGTTTAGAACCTGAAATGTTTGTCTTCTGGGAATTAGTTTTCTACATGAAGTGTGGCCGGATGAACACTACTGAAGCACGCAAATACAAACTGCAGAAATTACTGAAAATTCTCTCCTACTGGCAGTAAGAGTAAACATGTCTAAAGGTGTCATTGTAAGGAGAGCAGCTACAATGTATGGTTTTAACTGGATTTCAGGTATTTTGTTGTACACAAACTAAACTGCTCGAGGGTAACTGAACATTTGAGTGTACTGTAGGACTTAGCTCTTTCTAGGAAGAGGAGGGAAGAATAGAGGCTTAGTAAAGCTTTGCTAACCTCCTTTCCCCTACAGAGAGTACTTAAGTATTCAGAATTAAGAAAAATGACTACAGTAATGACTTGCTAGTATTTCTCAACTGTGTGCTACAAGAGCAGATTGAGAATTAGCATTCACAGAGAGACAAGAAGGTTGATTTACTTGCTCTCAGTCTTATCTTAATTAATCGAACTACAGGCTCCCTGGACAGTTAGAAGAAGAAAGAAAGAAAAGAGAGAGAAAGACAAAGAAAGAGAAGCTTTTCCTTCTTGCAAAACAAGAAGGAAACTTACACTCTCGCCACACTAGTGCAAGCAACTGCTGAGCTGCACACATAGTCCCCCGTTTTCATGCGGTTCCATGCTGGTGAACACCGCAGGGAAGTCTCTGCAGCCTGGGCCCCCCAGGCCAGCCCTGCCAGGCACAACTGCCTCCGGCATCCCTGAGTCGCCTTGGACAGCTCCATACAGGCGAGCCCACAGCACCAGAGTGACCCCCCCCAAGAGGCACCTACCGCTTGTTGTGCCACGTGCAACTGCATCTTGCACCCCAAGCCGTGCCCCCCTCCCTGCCGAGCTGGCACTACTCCCTGGCGCGTCCCCACTCTGCGTCTGCTCAGCCCCATGCTGGTGGGTTGCAAAGAAGCCCCCGGGCAATCAGGAGCTCCCGACTCTCAGTGGTCTCCACACAGACCGTGTCCTGCAGCACCACCGCTGGGCTAGTGACTTCTGTGGTCCACAAGGTCCTCACACAACCAAGCCAGCCCTCAACCCTCTGCAGTGCAGCGTGCAAAGCAGCCACGTGCCCCACTGCACCCAGCGGTGGCCTCTCGCCGCCCGCGGCCCACTCCCCCCACGGCTCTGCACCTTCAGATCTCCTGGTCAACAAGTGCGGCCCCCACCGCTAGCAGCCCACACCGGCAGACCAGCAGCTGTGGGCTCCAGGGCCTCTGACTGTCGAGGTCACCTCCATCAGGTCAGCACTGCTGAAAACCATCGCGCCAGGTGCTGTCTACATAACAAAGACAGCTCTGGATCTCCAGCAGCGGTGAGCACAAACTATGCTCCGCGTGCCTCAAACTGCAGCCCCAGAGGCAGTCCTTGCCACTGGTAGCCTCTTCGTTGCCAGCAGCCCTCCGCTGCCTCCGGGAAACCCCATGCATGGGGGTCTCCCATCCCAAGCAGCGGCGCAGGCCCCACAGAGCTAGGCACTCTTCCACCAAGCTAGCCCCACTGGACTCCACTGCCTAGTGTCTCTAAACTGCTGCAGGCAGATGCATGCGCAGGCCCCGTGGTCCTTCCGCCCAAGAAGCCTCCTAGCACTGAGCCAGCACCGAACACCCCCGCCTTCACGCCCAGCAGTCTTCATTCACTGCTACTAGGTTGCCTCTCTTGAGGTTTGGCTGGTAAGCTCTGGACGTTATCGTGCTGACCGCGCACCAGAAGCTTACTGTACTGGGCGTGCCGCTGCTCCATGTGGTGCAGGGATGCGGCCCTTCCCCCTCTGCCGCATTGGCAGACTGGGGAGATCACCACAACTACTCGCCTTGATAGGAGTGCCATTTCTACTGTATGGTGACTTTCACCATTACTCTAACTCTGTGGCTCTCAACCTAGCATCTTCCAGGTGCTCTTGAGCCCTTATAAATCCTTCAATCTCACACGTCCCGTTGGCCATGGGGGGGGGGGGGAGTCCCCCCTTCCGTCTTCCCTACATGTCCCGCCGTTCCCTCCTAGTGTCCAATACCCTAAAACTTCAGTGGAGCAGGACCGGTCTAGTATATTAATGGCGTGTAGTTCACTTTCCTATACCGGAATTACAGAGTAATTATCTGGCCAAAAATAGTTATGAGGATCTTCTAGATTTCATATATACCTCAAGCACACTCCCAGAACTACCACACTCTCACACACATGCAAATACTCACAATCCTCTGGATTTGCAGTTTCCTTCGTCCTCTTCTTTTTCATTATTTGGTCCTCTGCTGTTCCCGGGGGGGGGGGGGGAATATCTGCACTCACAAGTGGTCGCAGGAGAACTTGACTGAGCTGCTGAAAATGTGGCAGGGCAATCCTTTCTCATTTGAAATCTCTGACAGCTATGGAGAGGAGGTTTTTTTACCCTGGCTTACAAGCCCCCATTGTGAGAAACAATTGTTCAATTTAAAAATTTTGAAACGTTTATTTAACCTTAATAAAAATTACAACAAAAGGATTAAATAAGGTGTGGAATGTCCTGGGTTGACTATATGATGCTTTTATCCCTAATTGTCTGCTCTGTTTGTACTGAATAATAACTTTTGCACCTTTAAGACTTGTTACAGAGAGTGAAGGGGGCAGAGAAGAAGCACGCAGTTTGTTTGCAGACACTGCACTCCTCCACCTTCCTGTTCCTGGACTGTGTTGTCTGCGGATGGACAGACAGCAGGACAGAGCTCTCCTTTGTTTTAGTTAGTATTAGCTAGCTGAGGCAAAGAAGTTCCCTGGACTGTGTTTTTTTCCCCTTTTTCCCTTTGGACCTGTTTCAACCTGCTCTGGACTGAACACCCAAAAGAGCACCGGCAGCTTGCACCTATAGCCCACTGGGCTGGGCCTGGGCCGCGACATTTCCAGCGCCGGAAGGACTGATAAGAGACTGAGTGAGCCAAGCTGCAACCCAGGGAGGGGACTTTTCTGAGCTTGTCATCTCTTTTGGAGCAGCAGAAGGTTTTATTGTTTAATGTTGTTTAGGTTTTATTGATTAATAAACAGTTTTTTCCACTTTTCTCCAAGGAAGTATTTTTTCCCGAACCAGTTAGGGGAGGGGCCAATTGAATCTACTTTTCTAGAGGAACCGCTTTGGGGGTTCTCTCCCAAATTTGCCCTGAATCAGGACATAAGGAAAAACAGGCCTGGGAGCTTCCCTCGTGGCTGCCTACCACATGGCTGGCTCGTCTTCAAGATGGATGCTTCACCTTTTATATCCCTCTCAAAGTCTGTCAGTCAACTCTTCTTTTCCATTTATTGGTGGAGACTGCTTTCTTGCAACTTGATTGCAGCAGGGTCAGGTGTTGTCATGCCGTGCCCCCCCCCCCCCAGCAACAAGATTTTGTACACGCCTGTCACCGACATGTTTTATGAAAAATCCTTTCCTTAGGATTTTTCCCCTCCTGAGAAGCTGAAAGGCCTCAGGAACAAATTGTAAACAATTCTTATCTGCTGCTGTGGAATGCAACAGGGGGAATCTGTGATTGGTCTCATCTATCTGTTTCCAATTAAGGGCCAATCACAGATCACCTGCCCAGACTGTCTCGGTCAGAGACAAGACTTTGTTGTTCATTCCTTTTCTATTCTTAGCTTAGCCTTCTGATGAAATCCTTTCCTCTATTCTTTTAGTATAGTTTTAATATATTATCTATCATAAAATAATAAATCAAGCTTCTGATACATAGAGTCAACTTTCTCGTCTCTTCCCTCATCCTGGGACCCTTGTGGACAATACCACACAAGCCTTCTTTCTACCTGTCCTAGATGACTCAGGCTGTCTGATGGCAACAATACAGAGGGGGGAAAAGGAGACTATGGGGAGAACAGAGGACATCTAAACAACAAACTGCAATAACATAATTATACATCAGTAAAGCTTCTCTTAATATTCACACAATATTCATCCCTGAATTGTGAGAGCCAATAATCTCATTATCCATCTATAACAGTGGGGAAATCAGAAAATGTTTAGCAAGTTTTATAGAAGCAGAGACAGCTTGTACCAAGGACACACAGGAATGCAATTTGCCAGGTAGAGACACACTGTAATAGAACACAGGAATTTAGTTGCTAGGCAAAAGCCATTGTGAAAAACGAGGCTCACTCTCCTAGTAAAATTTAAATGTTTAATAAAGGACAATAGGAGACAAAGACAATAAAGTAAAGTTAAACAGCCAGGTACTTGGCATTTTGCCAAGAGCACCCCTGCTATTTTGGAAAGACCCTTTATATACCATTTCTGTTGCATCCGCCTGTTACATATTCATAAACAATTATGCATATTTAAACTTTTAACTAGTGTGCATGTTCCAAGAACTGCTTAGCATGGCTCCTCCTCGGTCCACCTTTTTAGAGCATGCATATTTCTTGGCTGTAGTTTTAGTCCATTCTTACAATCATCTTCAGTTTTGGGCTTTGGTCCATACTTTCTTCAGACGGTGAGGGCTGATAGTTGGCATATCAGTAGCAAGGGTCTTCATCATATGTGCACTGGATGTTATCCCAACCAAACAGGCATTTTAACACAAGCATATTGTATCAGCTATTTCACCACTATGTCTAAGTTTAGTTAACAACAGAAGTTAAAAGTATATCTTTATAGCAAAGATACTTCAACATTATACATATAGCATCCATTTTAATATTTGCAAAAAGCCAATATTATATTATGTATCTATAACAGCCATAAAGATAAATGTATATTGCATGGGCTCAGCAAAGCAGAACTTAAGATGTTGTTGAAACCCATAAAGGCAGAACCCAAACCAGCCAGGACTAGGCTTGTGGTTCTGGCCAGGACAGACTGACCTGGAAGAAAGCCAAACCTCTACTGCACCTGCCTAGAAGAAAAGGTCAAGCAGTGAACATCGATGAAGACGATGGTTTCTTCATCAAGACCCCTACCCACAATCACTGGGAGGCGTGGCATCACCAAAGACTCTGGGTGGGGAATGGGAGGGCAGGGAGGTGTGGGCTTGTGGGATCAATGTGTATAAAAAACCTGTACCCTGCTTCATCAGGTATGCATGTCTTTGGTGGAAATATCCCCCATTCGTCCCAGATGGAATAAAACATACCTGCTTTACAATTTTTAATTGTAAAGTCCTTATTCCACAAATCAGTTTTGGTGAGCCAGCCAAGAGGCTCTCTGCCTGGCTGCAGGAACCTCAGGACATGAACGTCCTAAGGCGTGCCCCAGGTCTTTCCCTAGGACCTCTGCTCTCTGGGCTTGCTGCAGGGGTGAGCAAGAACCTCTCCTATAGGGCTGATAAAGTATGTTTTACTGGAACTAAGTGGGGGGCCCAAGGTATGCCTGTAAGTTGCCGGGGACACTTGCACTTGGCAAAACCAGTCTGTCAGAGACGTCTGACATACAGTGCTGAAAGGGTACTGGGAAGCTGGCAAGGGGGGTTTCTGCTGACCCCATGGATGCACACTAGTGAGTTTCGGGGTAGCTCGAGCAGAACACAAGGTATTACTGGAAAGCTGGCAAAGGGTGGGCGGGGGGGGGGCATCTCTGCTGACCACACGGGGTGGCTGCTAGTGAGCTTTCAGGCAGCTCAAGCAGAACTCAAGATATTATCAGTATTTTCTATAACTTTGCTGCTATAATCTTCACTGTCATAAATGTCTGTTTTGCTGTAAATGTGTTTGTTTTAAGACTTTTAATAGACTTATGCCCTTGGGAAAATGGTTTGGGTTACCCAAAAGTGTTAGGATTTACAAGGATAGGTCATCCATACTAAGAGAACTGGTAGGCCACATATCCGGGGGTGGTTTATACAGGGTCAAATTTCCTTTTGAAGAATCTGTCCTTGCTTTAGATTGAGAACATAATGATCCTAGCAGAGTAGTCACTGCTGTTCACCTGCAACTTAGTGCAGGACTGTTATTTTTTTTCCTGTGCTTAGTTTGTCATACTGGACATCACCAGGCTTGGGTGGAATGCAAATGTATTACGTGTGGGGTACGGTGGTACTGTGCATCTCATAAAAGGTGAGGTGCTTGCTGTCAATGTGATCCAGCAAGACACAGCAGAAATAATGCACAAGTTCAACAATTACTGTGGACATAAGTTTGGCTTACTTGAACATTTGGAGGTTACTTCAGAGCAGTGTCTTACTGCTACTAAAAATAAGGATAAACATTGACTTCTTGGTGTTTGTTGTTTATTGTAACCTAGTGATATATGGTGTTTGCTTTAATCCTTGGTACCAGATAATTAAGATTTTATATGTTGTCATTTTTGCAGTAACACTACACTTTTTGTGTCAAAAGCTATAATTGCAACAAGTCGGTAGTTTTCTGGGTTCCTGTATAGGCAGTGTTGATTGTTTTGTTAATTGCAACAAGTCAGTAATTTTCTGAGTTGTCAAAAGTAGCTGTTGAGGCTCAAGTTCAAGCTCAGAGAGCCCAGCCAACCAGGCAGGCTCTTTTTATGTGGTTTCAACTCAAACTGGGCAAGTTTCTGAATAAAGGGGGGGGGGGGTGGACCTTTGTAAGGCAAGAGACAATCAGAAGCCAACAGAGTAAAGAAATGCCCAAGAGAAGACCTTTAGGATGTGTATTAGCCCATTGGAAGGAAATTGTGGAAACGGGAGGAATGGAGAGTAAAAAGGTTTTGATTAAAAATTGTAATCAGTGGTGGCCTCTGTATAAATTAGAAGATGGGGCAAAGTGGCCACCAAATGGGACTATAAAATACAATGCCATGTTACAGTTAATGTTATTTTTGAGGCAGAAAGGAAAAAGGGATGAGGCATCATATGCAGATATGTTTTTCACCTTGCGAAATCATACAGAAGGGCAAAGGGATTGTGGCATTAACCCACCACAAGATCCTATGATTCTAGCATTGGAAAAAGAAAATGAAAGGGCCACACATAAATTAAGACAATGCTGTTTTGCCTGTAGCATTGGTCAACAGTGCACTAGAAACTATAAAATATATAAGGAGGAAGATTCTGATCTGGATAATTTGTACAGACCCCCTCCTCAATCACTAGAATTGGGTGGGAACTCAGAAGAGGCACCAACACCCCTGGGAAGCCCAGTATCCTCTCATGCAAGGACAAGAACTAGGGAACAACCGTCAGTTTTGCAAGCACCCCTTAGAGAAGCAGTGGGACCAGATGGAACAATGATGTTATTAAAGGTTCCTTTTAATACTAATGATTTGGAAATATGGAAAAATAATGTAAAATATTATCGGAAGGATCCTATAAGTATAGCTGGACATTTCCGGTTAATAGTAAAACAACACAATCCTGATTGGAATGATATGCAGTTACTGCTACATGCAGTGACAGAAACAGAGAAACAGCTGATCTTAAAGGTAGCAGGGGATTTGGCTGAGGAACGCTACAAAACACTGGGAAGGGATGTAAAGGAATTCTTTCCCCTCCAGGATCCAAGGTGGGATGTGAATAGAACAGCAGAAAGGCAAAAGTTGATAGAATATCAGGAGTGGATTGCAAAACTAATAGAGAGGGCCATCCCCAAATCCATTAATTGGTCAGCTTTGTATGCTGTCAAACAAGGTCTCTTGGATTCTCTATCTGAATTTTTGTATAGGTTAAGGGACACAATGCATTGTAGTACACCTTTGGACCCAGAATCAGACATAAGAATACAGCATTTGGTGTCTGTTTTTAGGGCAATCTACCAGTGACATAAGGCATAAACTTCAGAAATTAAGGAAGAAACTTAGAGATATGATTGGATGAAGCTTAGAGAGTGTTCAGTAACCATGAAGAAGGGAACAAAAGGAAACAAGGAAATGTGATCACAGTAGTTAAAAAAGAGAAAAGAGGTTTTAGAAAGGGGCCATCACCTCCCCGCCTGGGAAGAGACCAGTGTGCTCTCTGTAAAAAATCAGGCCACTGGAAAAAATAATTCCCAGAATGCTGGGAGAAAGGAGATAAAAGGGAAAGGGTGGTGGCAAATGTGAATGAAGACTGACAGGGACATGGGGGGGGTCATTCCTATCAGATCCACTGGTTATAATGGAGCTAGGGGAAGGAAAAAAGCAAAAGCAAGTGAAACTTCTAATTGATACAGAGGCAACATATTCAGTCAGGGTGTCATCCTGGGTTTCTTCTTCATGCTTCTTCTTCCTTCTTCATGGGTTTGGGTCGCATTTTGTAATTGGGCAGAAAAGTCCGCATTGCGGACTCTTTGGGATCAATTATTGGGTTAAAAGGGAAAAAAATCTAGGTGTCAGTTCTTAATTGGATAGTTTAGTCTTAAAAGACCTTGTAACAAGAGATGGTTAGCCATTTTGTGCCTTCTAATGAAAAGCTGCCAAACTCACAGTAATGAGACTGTTTTACTGATAATAAATAATAAACACTTGAGTCCAAACACGAATTAGTGTCTCAAGTGCCTTCAATCCCGACCCAGAAAAACCGACGACTGGGATCCCCACAACTGGTGCCTCTGTGTAAAAGTAGCAGCTCAGTAAAAAGAAACTGTGCCAGGAACCCTTGACGAAAACCAGGACCTAGGAAAACTCCTCCGCAGATTAACATCTCGGTGTTTGGATATTCTGAGAGCTGTTGCGGTTTCGGCGTGGTGGCCTGGTTCCGCACACCGGCACGGTGACCCAAACCCGACAGGGTCACTCGGTCCACTGCTACATACACCAACGTGGTGGACAGAAAAATGGCGTTTATTGAAGGGTCTCAGGGGTACGTATGGCTTGGGAAGCCTGCGTCACTTCCCTTGCTCATGTCCAGTTGGGTGCGGCCGGGTATGGAGCAAGGGTCTGACTGCAGGGTGAGGAGGGAGCTTCCTGCCTACTCGTACAACCCGAGATCTTCCGCTCGCCAGATCCCTAACTCTTCCACATTCCCCCCCCCCCCCCCCATGATTAGTAAAAATCTTATAAAGTTATAAAATGTAAAGGTTACACAATTTCATGGGTTAGTAGAATTAGTGTAAAATTGTAAGTGTGTTAGTAACTAGCACGCCCTAAAGTAATTGCCGGCGCTCGAGAAACAAAATGTTAACCGTTTCGAAACGCCTTTTAACAAATAGCACCAGTTTGTTTAGTATGCAAGGCCCGAAGATTAGGGTTAGTAAGATTATAGTGACTGGGCCTATTAGGGTAGAAATCAGCGTGGTGAGCCATGGAGACTGGTTGAACCACGACTCGAACCAGCCCTGTTGAGCTTCTCTGTCCATTTTTCTTTGGTTCAGTCGGTTTCTCAGTTCGGCCATGGAGTCTCTGACGATTCCGGTGTGGTCTGCATAAAAGCAGCATTCCTCTTTCAAGGCAGCACACAGGCCCCCTTGCTGCATGAACAAGAGGTCCAATCCTCTCCTATTTTGGAGGACAACCTCTGAGAGTGAGGAGAGGGATTTTTCCAAGGAAGAGATGGATTTCTCGATCCTTTGCAGGTCCTCATCTATGGTCCTTTGCAGCTGGGACAGTCCTTGGTGTTGGGTTGCTAGGGCTGAGACACCTGTGGCCGTTCCGGCTGCTCCTAGGCCGAGTAGCATCGCGATAGTTAAACCTGTCAGTATTTCTCTTTTGCGGAGCCTGCTGGTTTCTTCAAAAAGGTAGTATACTTCTTTGTCTGAGTGGTACAGGACCCTAGGGACAATTAGAACTTGGACACAAAAGTCGTTAGAATGATCGAATTTGTCAAGGAGCACACATGGGCTTACCCCGGATTGGTGACAGACCCACATTCCCGATGCAGCTGGGATCACCCACTGGAACGTCCCTCCCTTAAGTTGGACGAATTCCTTGCAGACATTGCCCATCTGCTTTGCCAAGGTTGCATTGCTAAAGCATTTGCCTTGGCCCGTAACCTGACTTAGGGTAATGCCTCTCCGGGGGGTGTCCCATCTGCATTGGCGTGGATTGTTTGACTTTGAGAAGATGAATGGGAGATCAAAGGCAACGCCTTCATAAAAAGGGGGTTGTGCATCATAGCATAACCAGCATG
>NC_066342.1:8509457-8603402 GCF_022539315.1 Serinus canaria | reverse complement strand
GGCGAAACGCTCTTTGTCGTCTTCGTGCAGGGGAACAGAAAAGAAGCAGTCTTTGATGTCGAGCACTGCACAGGGTTGTCCTCTCGGTATCATCGAGTTCATGTGCAGCGAAGTTTGCGCGGGGCCCATAGGCTGGATTCTCTTGTTCACTTCTCGCAGGTGGTGCAGGAGATGAAAGCCTTCACCAGACCGCTTAGGTATTACGAAAATCAGAGTATTCCATGGACTTGTGGAGGGTTCTATATGATTCTTGTGTAATTCACGGCTAACTAACTCAATGAGGGCAGTCATTCGCGGCGTTGATAAGGGCCACTGTTCGACCCACACTGGGTCGGCTGATTTCCAAGTCAGCTTGATGGGCAATGGTGGGTATGCTACAGTGGCCCTTAGAATAAATTTGTCACCCTAACATCCAGCAGGGCAAGGTCATCTCTTCCTAGTAAGGGGGGACAGTCTGACATCACATATGTAGCGAGGGTGATAGTTCTTCCTGGTCCTCTCTCCGTGCAGAAGGTTATTGCCACTGGTTGGGTGCTCTTGTGGGCTCGGGACAACCCTCCAACTCCGCCCACCATGGGGGCTACTTCTAGCTTCCATGTTCGAGGCCAATGTATGTCTGGGATGACGGTGACATCTGACCCTGTGTCCACCCAGAAGGGAAGGCAGATGGCCGAGTTGTTGGAGCTGTTATGGAGACGACACACTGCCCACATGATCACTGGGTGCTTGCCCACCTTCGCGGCGAAGACCACCCAGGGGTCCCGTTCCCATGCTTTCATGGCCAAAGCCAACCAGGGATCTCTTCCCCAAGGGGCTGTTTTTGGTATTCCTGAGGTGCAGGTGGGTTCGATTGAGCCATTGGCTGGGTGGCAAAGTTGGTCATTCCCTGAGGGGGTGGTGGTGGTGGGCATGAGAGCCCTGTGCCCCACTGAGGGTTGCTCTAGCTGGGCCGCTGCGTGTCCCCGGTGGGAGGAGGCTGGATACGGCCCGGCTGCCCCCTCCCTCTCCCGTTTTCCTGATGCCTGGATCTGCATTCCTTAGCTAAATGCCCCTTCCTTCCACATGCCCAGCATGGTCCCCTAGGTTTCCCCTGGCGTGGTGGAGCAGCTGCTGGTGGGCGTCCTGACTGGGGGCAGTTTATTGCCACGTGTCCAGCCTGGCCACACTTAAAGCATGCCATGACACTCGTTATTGCAGTGTGAACTGCTGCTTGGATGGGAGCTAGGTGTTCTTCCTTTGCAACGTGTCTGATCATGGCAGCTATACTAGACCCCTGTGGCAGTGATCTTAAAATGTCCTTGGTGGCTGAGTTGCATTATTGGCGTAGGCACTCTGCCCGCACTGGACCTTTTGCCTCTGAGGATAATGTCGAGGCGTCCAAGGCTGCCTGCAAACGGTCCACGAATTGACTGAAACTTTCACTCTCGCTCTGCTTTATTGTGGACCAAGGCGACGGTTTGGCTATTACTTTGGAAGCAACACGGATGGCTTCTCAGGTGGCACAGGTCCTCGTCATAACCTCGTGTGCCCGTAAGCCCTCAGCCTGTGCCTGAGGGGTGATCATTGTAGGGTCTGTGCCCATTAGCCTCTGTATGCTGGAGCCGTGCAGTGGATGGTCTGCCCCTGTTACCAGGGCCAGCTGTTTAATAGTTATCCTCCCATTCTTGTTTAAAAACGATCATCCCTGCCCTGTCAAAAATCATTCTGCAAGTCTGCTTAATGTCAAAAGGTAACATATCATCCCCTCCAAAGACGCCATCGATAAGTGTTGAAACCATGGCAGAATTAATCCCCCTATCTGCGATTGCTTTAATAATTGCCTGCACGTCTTTCGGGTTTACCGGGGAATAGGTCCTTTGGTTTCCGCCGGGTCCCCCCACCCGGACCGGAAACACCAGTTTCACCAATGGAGTCCATTCAGCACACGCTATTTTTATTTTGCGCCAGTCTGTAAGCGGGGTTCGATCTTTCTCCGGTATCCCCTTTACCCATGCAGGGGCGCTGTGGTTAGTTGCCTTATGTGCCGCTGCCCTTCTTCTGTTGTAACTCGAATCCGAGTCGGAACCCCCCGATCCCCTCTCGAATTCAGAGCTAGAGTCCGTGTCCCAGTCGGAAGTCGACTGCTCGGACACTTCCGGGCTGCTCTGCCTTTTGCTCGGGCTCCGACCCTTCCCCTTCTTGCGGGGGTCAGGCCGTGCCCTCCCCCTGGGGTCCCCCCGCCTCCTGCTGGGGGAGGTCCTTGCCCTATAAGGACCTAATGTGAGCCTAATGCTCTGATTGGTCATACGCTTCTCCGCGGGGGCCACCCAGTCCTCCCGCTCATCCGCGCATGCGTTGTTAAGCGGGCTGACTCCATTTCCACCCGCCGCACCTTCATTTCCACCCTGAACACGCGCTTCAGCGCCATTTTCAAACGCATATGGAGGTGGTGCGCTTTTATCCACCCCTTCGGGGTTTGGCGATTTCGCTGCCTCCCGCGCCTCCTCCATGAGTCCCTGCCAAAATGACCGCGCGTCTTCACCCCCTTCTGATGGTAAGCCGGTTTTCTGGGGGGGGTCCAGCGTTTGCGATTTCTCGCCGCCGGTCTGCTCTAAGTCCTCCGTGGTCTGCGTTGCCGCGCCCACCCCCAACTGCGGCGTGGCCAGCAGCCACGCTTTCGCGGAACTCCAGGTCTCCTGTTCCTCCCTGGCCTTTTGCAGAGCTTGCACAACTCTTCCCCATGACTTAAGAGCCTTCCCTGAGCCGGAGGACATAGTTTCCTCGGCGAGAACCTTAGTACAATTGTCCCATTTCTCCGAATGGAGAATATCCACGGGGCTATCTATTGCCCCCAGCTTAATAAGTCTCGGTATAGCAAGACATAGATCTTTTAGCTTACATTCTCTACCCCATTGAGCATGCATCTGAGTTACGACCTTCGCGATTGCTTCCATGTCCCTCACTGGTCCGGGGGGATCCCCCCCGCTGCACTAGACCAGCTGTGCAGCCGCCGGTCCCTGTCCAAGCGATCCCTGAACTCCGGGTGTTGATTCCCGGAGTTTCGGCACCAGTTGTTGCGGTTTCGGCGTGGTGGCCTGGTTCCGGACACCGGCACGGTGACCCAAACCCAACAGGGTCACTCGGTCCGCTGCTACATACACCAATGTGGTGGACAGCAAAATGGCGTTTATTGAAGGGTCTCAGGGGTACTTATGGCTTGGGCAGCCTGTGTCACTTCCCTTGCTCATGTCCAGCTGGGTGCGGCTGGGTATGGAGCAAGGGTCTGACTGCAGGGTGAGGAGGGGGCTTCCTGCCTACTCGTACAACCTGAGATCTTCCGCTCGCCAGATCCCGAACTCTTCCACAGGGAGCCCTGTGGAAGGAGCCAATTCCAAGGTCACAGGACAGACCAGACCCGAGAAGGACAGACCCATTAGGGTTGGGTAAGCTGACAAGGACTCAGGATGGGTGGTTACCTCTCAAAAACTGACTTGGATGCCATAAATAACCTAAAAATATTGATAAAATAGCATCCAATTGTAGTCTCAAGACAGAAACAGGAACTTTTGCTATCCTGGGTGAGGGGGATGTGCCGAAATATCTCTGTTAATGACTTGTTTCACCCAAATCTGTGGGAAGATGTGGATGCTAAGCTCTGCTGCGTGTCTGTGCGTGGGGACAGGGTGCTGTGAGACTGTTTTTGGCTGGTAGACTTGTGCATGAACTTTTACATACAGCAAAATGCAAAAAACCCTTTGCAGAGGCTGCTTTGGAAACATCTCAGCAGCTGCAGGGTGTTTCCTCGTTTGCAGGAGACCAGGGACCTGCGGACCCCACAGGGGGAGAGACTGCCCCCCCTGTCCCCCTTGAATTACGAGAGGGAGGTCCTATCCCTGCAAATGCTGGCATGGAGTCATCCCCTGGTCTGGGGGAGGTGCGCGGTGCCAGTGATGCAGCCAAAGCAAAGCCCTAAGGGGCCCAGGGGGATTTCCGAAGTTGAAACTGTTGGTGTGGGATGTGGACGAAGCAGACACCGCATTTTTCGGATTCTTCCCATCTGCACGTGACTCAGAAAATGGAGCGGGGGGATTCGGGAAGTCGCCGTTTTCCCCACCCTTCTCCACACCTTCGGAGCAGTTCCAATCTGGTGAGCCAGCCTCCGGAGCTTGAGTAGCAACTTCCCTGTTACCTGGTGGTCAACCCACAGCTCCTGCCCCTGTCCATGCCCCAAAACCGACGTCAGAGGGGTCTCCCCACCCCCCTCATTCAGCAGGGGCGGCCCCGCACCCAAGAGACGTCAGCCTTGCCCCGCCCCCTCCCGCCTCCGAGCCTGCCCGGGGCAGCCCCTCCACTCCAGCCCGTGCAGCCCAAAAGCAGGGGGAGGGCGAGCCCCCCGGCTCCCGCCCCAGCAGCGCCAGCAGAGCCTGAGAGATCACTCACCACAGCTCACCCAGGGGACAGGGGACATTTTAACCCTGCGGAAGAGCTCCCCACAGACAGGGGACCCCCTGATTTACTGGAGACCAGCCCGAGAGCAGGCAGATCGCTTCTCGGCGCGCAACAGTTTAAAACCGCAAAAAGCTCGCAAACTGCACAGACAGATCAGGCTACGCAAAGTGCGCGGCCACCGCGAACAGCAGAAAATAAGGAAGTAACACAGCCGGGTGCAGGTGGAACTGCATTTAGTGCCGGGGGATGAGCTCAGCGGCTCCGCGGCAAGTTTTAAATGTAACAAGCACAGCTTTGCTTTCAGGAAGTTCGCAGAGCCCGGCGGAGATGAGCCGGGGGCAGATGGAGGTTGCGAAAAAACAGAAACCGCTTGGAACGAGTGAACGGGAACACGATCCGGGTTCCGGACAAGGGATTGCAAACACAGACCCAGAAATCACAATCTGTGTTTCACTAATGCCCTTAGCAGTAGCGTGGAGTCTCCCTTCCCTGCCTGCTGTAATATATGTTATGAAATAATTCATGCTTAAAGACAGAATGTATTCTATAAGATTGTAAAATCCAAATGAGTCTCTGACCACAAGCAGCCCAGGGACAGATGTCTACTTCGGAATGTTGAAATTCCTGGAGGCAGATAGAGAACAATATCCCCGTTTACCTATGAATAGTCGTGGCCCGTCCTCCAGGAAATCAGGAGACACTCAAGAGTGATCATCACTCCACTGATACCATCAATCGAGATAGCAGAAGTCGCCAGAAAGATACATCTCATTACGTGACTTCCCCTGACATGATCAGCACCTACCACTACTCAGGAAACAGCGATTGTCCAGCCCTGCACAGTGAAAGAAACTGTCATGCATATGCATGGTTACAAAAGAAATTGGGACTCCTCTGCCTCAGGCATCAAAAACTGTATAAAATAGCCTCACTGGAAACGGCGTTAGTGAACAGAGGGAGATCCAGTGTGATAGAGGTCGGATCTATGTTCACCCGGCGCCGACCTCGGGCTTGATGCTGTCTCTTTGGCTGTGGGTTTTTGAGGACCATATTTTGGTCGCAGAAATAAAATTTTTTGCATTTATTAATTTGGATTTCTGACTGATCATTTCTAACACTGCTTTCTCTCAAACGCCAACAAACTGCACAGCAACAGCCACGGTTTTCCCAAGTTCTTGGATGCCCTTAGGCATCTCGGCAGCACCGATGGCTTCTCTCTTCACACAGTCCATCACATACCATGCTGCGGTACTGCGGGAATCCCTCACAGATTTTCTCTTTCAACTCAAAAACTATACACAGGATCTGTCCCTTTCAACAATGGTAGCGCTTTGCACACATTTTCCATACAGCAAAATGGCGGCATGCCTGGCGCCTCCATGAACAATGCTACGTATTTCCGCCAACGCCATTTTGCGACCAACAAGATGATGAACCTCCTTCTGCAGCGCCACCTATGGCCGCTTCTTGTATTGCACCCTCCAATTCTAATTGTATGCAACAATGAATGCAATCACCAATTCCTTATACAGAAGGAGAAGAAATTAATACAGCTTCAAAGCCTGAAGAAGGAGCATCTTTGCAGGACACAAACCCAAAAAATACAAACAGAATATTAGTCTTCTTTCCTCATATTCCAGAAGCCATCTCAAATAATAACACAAACTATTCTTCAAGAGACACATCCAATTCTACCAATTGGACAGATATTGAAAAGCATTAAACGAAGGAGATTTCGACATGGCATCAACACAATCAATGGCCATGCCAATGAAATATGGCAGGCAAAGTGCAAATCCCAAGTGGATCAGCAACATCCAGTTAAAGTTCCCAGAAAGGAATTTCAATCCCTGCTGCTGTGAGCAAAGAAAACCTACCCATTTCTTACAGAAAAAAAAATCTATTTGAAGCCTGTTTATGGAGAGATGCTAACATGAAGCTATTTCACTGCGCTAACTTGCTGGACCCTAAAGCAGGAGCACTGTTGTTTGCCTGCAGAGTTCTTTATGAAGCAACATAACAAGAAATACCCATATTCTGCTGCACATCCACCTTTGCAAACCCCCTGAACTATAGAGGGCTTTTCCCCAGGGGCAGAAGGGCAGAGGCCCACTGCCCCCCAACCCGGGTTTCCAGAACCTTTCTCCCATGGCTCGTGACCCCATCGTGCATCCCCCACCCTGGTCCCAGAACAGGCCACTCCCCTTGGGACTCCTGAAGACTCCCTCGGGGAGGAGGGGGACTTGGAGGGTGAGGAGGACGATCAGGAGACTGCGGCTCAAGCAGACCCCGAGAGGGGACTAGTTCCTAATTTAAGTTACTCCTCAGTGAAGAGGAGGAAGATAATATATTCTTTTTTGAATTCCTTACACCTGTGCGTGTCCCTGAGATGAAAGAGGGAAGGCTTGAGGAGCCACCCTGTTTTCCACCGGTTTCCCGCTCCATTCCCCATTCTGGGAGGTGTCACAGGAACCCGAGGCTTTGGTGGCAGCGCCTCCTGTTTTCGGCAGACCACCCACAACCTCTGCCACTGCCCAACCTCCAAAAAAGACATCAAAAGGGCCCAGCCCGCCCCGCCCCATAGTTCGGTTAGAGTGGTCCCCGGGGCTGGCCGACGTCATCTAGGTCCTACCCCCTCTTGCCCCTGAGGCCCAGACCACGTCATGAAGGGCAGGACCCATGGCAAGTGGGTCTGACGTCACCATCTGCCCCTCTCGCCGGTCTGCGCAGGCTCAGTCCCAGCCAGGGGCAGTTCATGCTTCCTGTGCACCCTCAAGTCAACCCTCTGCCCCTCCCATCAGAGCCACAGCCGCCCTCCTTCCTCTGCAGCAACAGCCCTGCCTCACTGCCGGCCGATGCAGTCAAGCATCACTGAGTTTAGGCAGCCATCATCTCCTGAAGAAGCACATCCCGCCCCATGCCATCCACACCAAGCGGAAGCTTTCAAACCATCCCAAGCCACAGCAGACTTTGCTGCTGCCGCTGCGAAAAGCAGCTCATGGCCGATCTGTGCAGCAACAGCACCACTGCAGCCACTTCAACCACATTACACAGCACCTTTTCCAGTTCCCTTTTCACATGAACAGAATACAATGAATATATTCCAGGTGAATGGGAAGTGCCAGGACAAGACACGTCAGCCGCAGCACATTTTCCAAAGACTGATCAGGAGAGCAGAGCTCAACCCACACGTGATTCAGGAGCACAACTTCCACCACCCCAAGATATCAATGGCGACAACACTATAACCATCACAGCCAGACAAGACATTCCTATGCCTTCACAGATCCCACCCTACTTTTGGCCCACAACAGGCAAAACTTCAGCATCTCATCTGCCTGCCCCAAGAGCCTGGTTTCCAGGGCAACAGTCTGGCTCCACGATTCACCCACATTTTCCCATTTTCAAAAGACTTTTCATGACAGCTCTTCCTTCAACTCAGAGAATGTGCTTGGGAATTCCTACCACGACATAGTGCACACTTTCTTCAAACCTCCTGTCCAGAGCAAGATGGCAACACCCTTTCTGCATCCTCTGTAAATACTCCCTATATGTCTCCATTGATGCCATTTGCAGCGCCACCAATGGCAGGTTCAGCCATTGCACCCTCATTTCCCCTGTGTGCACAACCACAGGTGTTCCTTCCCATGCCTCAGATAAGAGGGGGAGGGATGCCCGGCATGCATGCACCCTTCGGGCCAGAAGAAGGTGCATCCAGGCAAACTACAGAGCCACCGGATACAGGTATGGATTTGGTTTCAATTCCCAGAAATATTCTGCAAGATGCCATGTCAACAAATTGGGCAAACATCAGAAGGACAGCACTGAAAGAAAGAGACTTTGATATAGCAGACAGAGATAGCATTGCATTGCCAGTGAGATACCGAAGACAAAATGAAAACCCTGATGCGAACCCCTGGATCGTCAGGTCATCAAAGATTTATCAGAAACTGTGAAAACCAGCGGCCTTGGCTCACCATATCTCAAGCAACTTCTGAGAGGCATTTTCAACAATTATGATTTGGTGCCTTTCAATTGTAGGTACATTGCCTCGACAAGTTTTAAAAATTCACAACTCTTGCTGTGGGATGCAAGATGGCGAAGGGCTCTCATTTAACTGAGAAACAGATATGCAGGAGAGCCACACACAGGTCTCACATTGGCTCAATTAGCAGGAGATTAATTCCATGATAGACCTGAAGAGCAGTAAGCAGAGTTGCCTTGAGAGCAGACATCAAAGAGGCAGCACAAAGGGCAATTTTGCAAATTCAACCAATTGGAACTCCAGAAAGTATTTATACAGAAGTAAAGCAAGGTCTCTACGAGCCTTTCATTTCATTCATCGATTGTCTCACACAAGCGGTGGACCAACAAGTGAGTGATGAAGCAGCAAAGCCACACTTGCTTCGAAGTTTTGCTTTTGCAAACACCAATGCAGAGTGCAAACGTATAATTAGTACCATGCCTGGTCAACCAACCCTGACTGAAATGACAGAGACATGCAACAAGGTAGGCACACCTCTGCACATTGCAGCCATTCAAGCAGGCGTTTAGATGGAAGAGGTCGGAAAAATTCTTCAAGAGCAACGCAAAGAATTCTCAAAAATGCTCGAGGCACTTTGTCCAGCTCTTCAACAGGCCGGTTCCACAGAAGTGATGGCAACAGCATTTGCTGGAGGACCATGCTTCAGATGCAGAAGATATGAACACATGAAAAAGAACTGTCCAGAACCAGCAAAAAGTGAGAAAGCGCCAGGCCTTTGCCCAAGATGCAGAAAAAAGGGAACACAATGCAAATCAGTGTTATTCCAAATATCCTATAGATGGAAATCTTCTTCTGTAAAAAATGCTTCCCAGGGAGGGAAACCACCATGTAAAGATAAAAGTACAAGTAATGATTCAATTACCCAAAATATCTTTGAAGACAGAGCATTTGGGAAACGTCAATCAGCTCCTATCTGTGGGGTCATCAGCTGATTCCCCAATGGTACAGAGTTCTAGGGATTGTTAGTATTGAGTTTGTAACCTTTGTTATTTTTGGTTTTTATAAGTAATACTGATGAATAGTGATTGTTTCTAATGTTATATGAATGCTTTAAAAAGGTTGTCTTAACCCCTTCAAACACTTCCTGTTGATAAGTTGATTATATAATGTGAATTCTCAGATTTTTATTATAAGATTTATTATTAAGGTATTGTAGTATTTGCAGCTGGCTTTTATGTGTTTTACTATCTCTGTGTGATCACCTACAAGACACGTGTCTCTTCAGGATCCTGCCTTTTTCTTTCCTAACTACTCATATGTTTGATTTAATTTTTTTATCTAGACAGTGTCGCGGTTTGAGAGGAAGTGAGTTTTTTGGGATGCTGTGGTCAAACCAATAGGTGCTCAGATTTGAATATTGGCACCTGATGTGGCCACTGAGGATATGGATACACCTCTGAGAACACAGGGGGGTTAAAAGCTGAGAACTCCCAGAGAGAAGCTCTCTCTTGGGTCCTGTCCGTGAAAGAGGTCAGACCTCCCCTGCCCAGCTCGGAGCTGGGCAGGGGAGGGGAAGCCATGCGGTTGGAGGAGGTGGGCTGGGGCCTTGGACATAGAAGGGAGGTACAAGCCCCTGCAAAATAGAAAGGTAGAAGAGCACTGAAAAGCTTCGGGCAGCCCCCCCAGGGGAGAGAGAGAGGGAGAGAGCCTGTGCCTGTGCTTGTGCCACCTTGAAATTTGATATCACGGCTGGCATGAAAGAGAAGGGGGGGATGTTGTGAGAAGGTGCCCAGCAGAGCACTGTAGGAGTTCTAGACAGGCAGAGCCTGAGATTTTTAACCCTTTTCTTAGTAGCTGGAAACCTTACAAATGCTGATTCCTCCTGGAGTTGAATGAAAAAAGAGATAGAGATGAGATAAGAAGAGATGGGCCACAAGAGAAGTTGAACAGAATCTTAGGTGGGAGGAGATGATGGAGTGGCCTTTAGCGGGACTTTTCTTGTATGGCCATGAACAGAACAATTTTTCCTGTGAGACAGAGACTGCATTTAGGGGGGGAGGCAATGGCTTGGAGCCAAGAGAGTGCAGCGATGTTATGCGAAGGAGTGGTATGAACAAAGACGATGAGTGAGGAGAGTAGTGGTAGTGACCTCTGTCTTCAGAGAAGATGATCCCTGTTCTCGAGACCCCTCGGCCCCAGGGGGTGAAATCTGGGAGGGACAAGTGCCCCAAAAGTGAGAAACTATGCTTTTTTAGAACTGAGCAAAGCACCCTTAATAAAGAAAACCCTAGAAGCAGCTCTAGTCCATGCGCAGTCATGAGAGCACTAGGCATAGAAAGAAGATGTCACTATAGCAAATGATCTCTGGGCAGTGCCACGTGTGACATAGAAACACAAGAAGTTCCAACTGTGTTTCCAGGGGAAGCCTATAGTACAAGAGGGATGTCGCTAAGGAGCACGAAAGATCACAGGCGCACACCGCTGCTCCAAGGTGAGGAACAAAAAGGGAAGTTTATTTCCTGACTCCAACATTTATAGTTTTCCAAAAGTGACAGTGGATTGGAGAGTGACAGTGCCACCTCGCCAATGACACTGGACAAACCAACAGTCCATCAAATTTCTCCTCCTCCATAAAAGAATGCAAAACAATGTGTTATCTACAGACAGTGTGTGAGAAAGCTCTCTACAAGAATATCAACATCAGAAGGCTTAGAAAATCTTAAAAAATCAGGGCAACATCTCACCCTTTTCCATTTAAAAAAAAGAAAAAGAGAAAAGAAAATGAACAATGTGAAAAAGAAAGCATGAACAATGTTCAGTGTCCATTTGTGGAGGAATCATCAGAGTGATCACTTGCGTCGTCTGCATCAGAGTCATCACTCGATGATTCACTCACTTGATGACTTTCAGGTTGGTCACGGTTTCCATGCTGCCCGTTGGCCGGATTCTGTCTCTGCGGTCGCAGGTCAGGGCGAACACACTTCGATGGTACCCAGTATACCCCAGTATCTGTGGATACACAAGCATACCAGCGCCCCGAAGCAATAAGGTCATAGGGACCTTCCCACTGTTTGGTGACTAAATTCCTCACCCGAACCTTCGCTCGAGGCTGATGTGCCTCGTCCGCAGCCTGCAACAAGAGATGGTGATTCAAAATGACAGGATTATTTGAGTTCTGCAGCACAGTGAGATGACTGATTGTGCACAAAGCTTTTGCCAACCGACTGTGCGGGGTTTCACCCTGCATTCCCCGTTTTTGTTTTTGAAGAACCTGCTTCAGAGTACCACGAGCACATTCTACAATAGCTTGACCAGTCGGAGAATGAGGGATACCAAACTTGTGTGAGACACCCCACAACTGCATGAACTGCCGCACCTTCTGTGATGCATAAGCAGGACCATTGTCGGTTTTCACAGCAGAAGGTATGCCCAGAACAGCAAAGGCCTGCCTCCAGTGGGTAAGGACATCATGGGCCTTCTCCCCAGTGTGAGCCGAAGCCCACATCGCAGAGGAGAACGCGTCCACCGTGACATGCACGTACTTGAGCCGGCCAAACTCGGCAATCTGGGTGACATCGGTCTGCCAAAGCTCCAAGGCCTGAAGGCCTCTGGGGTTTACCCCTGCTGGCAAAGGCAGAGCAAATGTGTGGCAGTCATCACATGACTCAACAATGTCACAAGCCTCAGTTGGCGTCAGCTGAAACTGCTTTTGCAGGGTATGTGCATTTTGGTGGAAAAACCCATGTGATGCCTTTTCCTGTGCAAGTATATCAGGCTGAGGCGCTACCCACGCTGGGTTAGCCAACTTGTCAGCCCTCGTGTTACCTTCCACTATAAATCCTGGCAAATTGGTGTGACTCCTCACATGCAGAACATAGAACAGATGAACCCGGGCCTGAATGGCACACCACAAGGTCTTCAGTAGATGAAACAAAGCAGGATTACTGACCTCCTTCAACACCGAATGACCCAACCGCTGCACAATGTCGGCCACATAGGCGGAATTTGTGACCAAGTTGAAAGGTTCCTGGGAAAATTTCTCAAATGCCATGACAGAGCCCTCAACTCAACCAATTGGGCTGACCCATCCTCATGACCTTCCAGAACCTGCCACTCAGATCCATCACTCCCAAGTAACAATGGCCTTCCCTGTTTTCCCTGAACCGTCAGTGAAGACGGTGGGTCCTTGCATGGGTTCCTAACTATTTTTGGGCCGCAAAGATTTGTGTGGACTTCACCACATGCAATAGCCTATGGCTGGGCAGATGATAAGTGATCTGCCCTGAAAAGTTTTCCGGAGTACTCTGCAGGGACACACTGTTTGCAAAGCTCCAGTCAAAATCCTCCCAGGGTATGGGGAGTATGATCTTTGCAGGATCCGCACCCATCAATTGATAACACCATTGCCAGAATTTGATTATCAAGTGAGCAATTAGCTCAAACAATTCAGTTGCCGTCTTCTGCGGCTAATGGGGCAGGAAAACCCATTCCAAAACGTGCAAGGAATCGAACCATTTGTCACTCCATTGGCCAATGATGCCTGTGGGATGCAAATCTGGAGTGGTGATGAACACAGTGACATCAACGGAGGGATCAATGCGATGAACTTGGCAAGCCAAAAAAGCTCGCTGAACCTCCTCCAGCACCTGACGTGCCTCAGGGGTCAATGTGCGAGGCGACCTTAGGTCAGAGTCTCCTTTCAACAAATCATACAGTGGAGACAGCTGTGTGTCGGTCAGTCCCAAGTATGGACGTAACCAAGTGATGACACCTACCAATTTCTGAGCATCATTCAGTGTCTTCACAGAATGCACAAATTGCACCTCCTGGTGACGGACTGTCCGTTCCAGAATTTAGACCCCCAAATACTTCCAAGGTGGTTGTTGTTGAACCTTTTCTGGAGCCACCTGCAGTCCATAAGCATGCATAGCATTGAGCAACCAAGGCTGAATCCTCAGCAGCTCATCTTGGGTGGACGCAGCCATCAAAATGTCGTCCATATAAGGATTCAGACGCGCATCAGGAAACTGCTTGCAAACTCCAGACAAGGCATGGGCCACATACCATTGGCATATGGCCGGAGAACTGGGCATGCCCTGGGTCAAAGTCCTCCATTGATATCTCTGTGCGGGCTCAGCATTGTTGATCGCTGGCACCGAGGAGGTAAATTTTGGCCTGTCATCGGGATGCAAAGGAATTGTAAAGAAACAATGCTACAGATCCACAATGAGGACCGGCCAGTCTGTAGGAAGCATGGTAGGCGATGGCATGCCCACCTGCAATGTTCCGATACTTTCCATCACAGCATTAACCTTTTGGAGGTCTTGAAACAACCTCCATTTCCCAGATTTCTTTTTGATGCAGAAGACAGGAGTGTTCCAGGGGCTAGTAGAAGGTTCCAGATGACCCTGGTCCAACTGCTCCTGCACCAAATTCTGAAGGGGGACCAATTTTTCATCAGGGAGGGGCGGCTGGTTCTCCCAAACAGGCTTGTCCACCAGCCACGGTATAGGAGGCATAGGACACCCCACGCCCTTCATCGCAGTGGCCCCCATCAAAAATCCATCCCGATGCGCACCCCCTAGATGGACAGAACATCCCTCCCCCAGAGGTTGGCAGGAGTAGAAGTAACATGAGGCCTAATCCAGGCCTGTTGTCCCTCTGGGTTCACAACCAGCTCGGACCGCTGGCTCACATGGCACTGTGCCGTCCCTCCCAGGCCTGCAACAGATGTCTCCACCGGATTCAGGGGCCACTCCGGGGGCCAGGCGTCAAGGGAGAGAACCGTGACGTCAGCACCACTGTCAAGAAGCCCGCAGAGGCGGACCTCCGATGGTGTCATGTGGTATTGTCCACAAGGGTCCCAGGATGAGGGAAGAGACGAGAAAGTTGACTCCATGTATCAGAAGGCTTGATTTATTATTTTATGATAGATAATATATTAAAACTATACTAAAAGAATAGAGGAAAGGATTTCACTAGAAGGCTAAGCTAAGAATAGAAAAGGAATGAATAACAAAGGCTCGTCTCTGACCGAGACAGTCTGGGCAGGTGAACTGTGATTGGGCCTTAATTGGAAACAACCAGATGAGACCAATCACAGATTCCCCCTGTTGCATTCCACAGCAGCAGATAAGAATTGTTTACAGTTTGTTCCTGAGGCCTCTCAGCTTATCAGGAGGGAAAAATCCTAACGAAAGGATTTTTCATAAAACACCTCGGTGACATCTCACCCTTTTTATTTTAAATAAACTAAAAAAAATGTTTGCAATTTCATCTGCTGGGCCAAGCAGAGGAAAGAACAAGCACCTGAGAGGCTTAGTGTTGGCAATCAAAACATCAATCAAATGCTGGTGTTTAACCATCAGGGAAATTCTTCACCTGCAAAACACCAAATTCCATCACATCACCAAAACAATCTTAAGATATAAGAAAATGCAAAAACAATACAAAGAAAGTTCATTGCTTCAAGTCCAAACAGCTGAGTTTCAGGAAAAAGTCCAAACTGAAGATGTTCCTCTTTGACATCGCTGAAAGTCCCTTTTTGTCCTGAAACAGGCTTGCAACATTTTTTGAGCTGCTAGCTCTTTCAACTCTTTTTATTTAATTTTTTTTTTTTTTTTTTTTTAAAGAGCAGCAGCAGAGAGGAGCCACTGAGGCCCTGCGGGGGCCCTGGCCCTCGTGGAAGGAACAGGGATCCAAGACCTAGCTCACAGAACGGTGGCCCAGGTGCTTGTGGAAGGAACAGGGACCCCAGACCTGGCTCACATAACGGTGGCCCAGGTCCTGACGGGGGAAGCAAAGCCCCCAAACCCAACAGGCGCTGGCCGCACAGAGGCCCTGGCCCAGGAAACTGAGCCAAACGGCCCAGACCCGGCCCGCGGAGCGGGCTCTGTGTTCTCTCAACTCAGCACCCTGCTGCCAATGCCTGGGCAGCACGAGTGACCGAACGCTTCATCCCCTCTGAACCAGCACAGACCAGCAGCTGGGGAAGAGAAGCTTTCCCAGGGATCATCACCCCAGATCTGGGGGTGCTTTGTCCCCACAGCAAGTGAGCGATGCTCACTTTCCACTGTTTCTCCTTCCTCTGCAACGCAAATGCAAAAGGTGTTCCCTCTTTCTGCCCCTCGGTACCACCCCCACCAGGCTGGGGACCGGAGGCAGAAGGCTCAGGAGCCACCTCCCGAACGCCGCTGGGGCACGCAGGGGGAGTCAGGCATTCCAACCCCCAGCGGGAACCTCCGAACCAAACCCGAACCGGCCCGTGAGAAACACTGAGTTTAAAAGCAGGCAGACGGGCGGAGCTCGCAATCAGCTGTCGAGCCACAACCCCCCCACGGAGGGGCAGGCCGGAATCCCCTTCCCCTGTCCCAGCTCCCCCCTCAGGGGCAGCCTCGGGACAGCCCGAAAAGCTTGGGGGGGGATCCAGGCTGTTCGCAGGCGCCGCGGTGGCCGCCGCGGGGAGCGGCGCGGCCACGGACGGCTCTGATGATGGTTCCGCTTGGTGGTTCTCGACCTCAGCCTCCTCCACCAGCGTGGCAGGCGAAGGCGAGGCCACCGCGGGGGTCGGTGGGGGCTGCAAAGCCGGGGGGAGTGCATCCCCCGCCGGGCTGGGGATAGCAGCTGTGTCTTCTCCGGGTACCAGGAGCTGCAGCACAGGCGCAGACAGCAAAGCCGGTGGAGCGGACACGGGAGGCGGCGGGACAGCCGCAGGGGGCGGCAGGGGCGCGGGGCCGGCGCCCACCGGTGGCACCTGCACTGTTGTCCCACTTTGCTCCGGGAGCGGCAGCGCAGTCATGAGCTCTTGGTGATCGCTGTCGAGTGTGTCGCCTAGCAACTCGGGTGAAGCCGTGGGAGGCGGTGCTTCTGACACGGGAACGCCGACAAACTCTTCTGGAAGCGATGGGTCCGGTCCGGCCTGCGGCAGGGCCGCGAGGAGTGGCACCTCCCGCGGGGCGGGCTGGGGTGGGGCCCGCGGCTCCGGCTCAGGTTACAGAGCCAACTCACCTCCCCCCTGAGAGCAGCGAGGGGGGGGAGGCGGTTTCGTCGGAGCATGCTCCAAAGGCGCAGAAAAAAACTTTTCTTCTGCTGCGGGCAAAGCTTCGCCCCCCCACCACCATTTGGGGGGGCTGGGAAGCTGCAGGCTGTGGTTTTGCACAAATTCCACTCTTGCCAGCTCCAGCGAAAAACAGCCTCTTAAATACACAATCTTCCCGGATGAATATTCTTTCAATTTCAAAACTGAGAAGGGAGTTTTGAATGCTGGATAACAGTGAGGAGTTCCAAATCCCTCATGGTGCAAAGCATCCTCAAAAACTAATGCCATGCAGTCCCATATGTAGGAATCAAGGGAATACAACAGATCAGGGAAAAAGCCATAGTATTTTGTCCATCTGAAAAACTCATAGAAATGTCTCTTCACCATAGGAACTCTACATCGATGACCCCATTTTTGCCAGAGGTTAATAACTCTTTCATCTCTGAAAGAGAATGGAACCTCTTCCGCCGTAGGCACCCTCTTCCACATCCTAGCCCACCTTGCACGAAGGGCAGCATTTTTAGGAAGGGAACTGTAAACAGTACCTTGTGACAGTGTCCTCTGGGCTTCAGCAGGCTGCTTTGGGCTGCGAAGACTTCCAGACATCTTGTCTCGGAGACTTTCCAAAAGGTTCTCTCTGTGGCCAGCCTCGGCTGTGAACTCTGTCCAATTTCAGGATCTTCAGTTCTTCAGCTCCTGGCTAGAAGCCACTTCTGTGGTCACGTGTGTAGGTGACAATCGATGCCAAACACTCGGGGTTTACCCAAATGTAGCAATGCTCCTCTGGGCTTAGCAAATGAAGAATTCTTCTTCACTCAGGGTCCAATTGTGGTGATTTCTTCACTCGAGGCACCATCTGTCAATTCTGTCCTCGGTGTTCACCTTTTGTGGTGGTGCTCCTTTTTTCCACTCGGAGGTCACCATTTGTGGTATTGTCCTCAAGGGTCCCAGGATGAGGGAAGAGACGAGAAAGTTGACTCCATGTATCAGAAGGCTTGATTTATTATTATATGATAGATAATATATTAAAACTATACTAAAAGAATAGAGGAAAGGATTTCACGAGAAGGGTAAGCTAAGAATAGAAAAGGAATGAATAACAAAGTCTTGTCTCTGACTGAGACAGTGTGGCCAGGTGAATTGTGATTGGCCCTTAATTGGAAACAGCCAGATGAGACCAATCACAGATTCCCCCTGTTGCATTCCACAGCAGCAGATAAGAATTGTTTACAGTTTGTTCCTGAGGCCTCTCAGCTTCTCAGAGGGGAAAAATCCTAAGGAAAGGATTTATCATAAAACGTGTAGGTGACAGTGTCACACCAGGGATGGAAAGGGTGCACAGCATCTCGGGACGGTCCCTGGTCAGGACAGTGGTGCAGTGAACTTGAGGTGGCTCAGTGGATCCAAAGCCACCAGCTCCACGTGACCGGTCAGCTGTCCTGCGAACAGAGGACTTAAACGGCACAAGTTGAGCAAGTCACGTCCCTCTTGGGATTGTGACGGGGGGGGGTGGGTGTGGAGACCATGGCACAAATCTGCTCTGTGAAATCCTTATCAATGAGGCCCAGATGCACAATGATGCCCTGAAGGGTGGCACTAGACCTCCCCATCAGGAGAGCACTCATGCCCCCACCCAGGGGACCAAAGGCATCCAGGGGAACCTTGTGTATCTTACAAGATTCTAAAACAACTGTTGCTGCAGTGCAGACATCCACACCTGCTGATCTGCGGGTGCTGGCAGCAAGCCGGCAAAGCAGACCTGCATCAGCTCCGGGGTCTGGGGAGAGGCTTCTGTCTGGGTGCGTCCCCCCTTCACGCTTCGCTTCACGTTTCCCGAGCCCGGTAAAGCCTGGCCATTAATATGAACAGTTGCCTTGCAGACATTGGACATATGATTCGGCCTACCACACCGACCACATAAGAACATGGGAAATTTGACCTTCTGTGCCTTCTTCCCCCACTTCCTGCCAGCCTGCGCATTCCCCTGCTGAGGCCATCTGCTCTGTGGTGCTGCCCAAACTGGCTGCACCGCAGTAGCCACAGCAGCCAACTTCTGACCCACAGGGACGACGTCTGCACAGGCCTCCGCCATCTCGGAGATAGTAGGAAAACCAGGCAGAGCCGTTATGACCCTCCAACAATCATCATTGCAATTACACCTCACAAGGTTTGCAATCACAATCCTCCTTGCCACAGGATCCGGCACCTGCCTCTCCACAGATGCAGTCAGCCTTGCTGCAAATGTCCTGAAAGGTTCATTGGGCCCCTGGACAATGGTTGCAAATGGCTGCTTCAGAGCAACTATCTCCAGGGTCTGAACAATCGCCGCAACACCCAGTGTGTGGCACTGGTCAAGCACAAGGGGATCGAATCCAGCCTGCCCCTGAGGATCTTCATAAGGCCCCGTGGCCAACAGCATTGGCATTGGCCACCAAACGAGCCCACTTGGTCTCAAAAGCACCATACTGCACAGGGTCAAAAAGGGAATATGCCACGCCACAGAGATCGTGAGGCTTCAGCACGTCCTTAGCAACCCTCCAGAGAGTCCGCAGAACCTCAGCAGACCCCACACCATGCTGAGTAACTGCATCACCAATTTCCTTCTCCAGCTTATAAGAAATAGGTTGATGGGTGCTATGAGTAACACCCCTGAGCACAGGGAAAGCCTGGAGACCCCCTGGCAAAGCCGCAGCACCTGCCGTGCCCTGTTCCGTGGGCCCCACAGGGACAAGAGCAGATGCCTGACTGGGAGCCGGCGCAACACCGTTCGTCCCTGCGCCCCCTGCAGCACCAGCAGAGCCGGAGGAGCCCCCTCCTCGACCCCGTGGATGCCGCAAGGAGGCAGGCTCACACATCTCGTCGGACTTAGTTTTGGTTTCCCGCCAGAAACGCCTGGGGTCCTTCGGACGCACAGTCACCTGGCACGGGGGGAGCGTCCACAAGTTCGACGGGGAGGAGCAGGGGCCCCGGGAACCCACCGGCCTCCCGCCGGCCGTGTCAGCAGTCATGCTAAAGGTGAACACCTCAGCGCCCTGTCGTGCCGCAGCCCCGGCGGGGGGCGCCGTGGCGGATGCAGGTGCTGGCACGGCCCGCAAAGCCGGCGCGGACCGGGACGAGATCGGCACAGGGCCCCTGTCCCCTGACGGGGGGGGGGGTGGGTGGGGCGCCGAGAGAGGCACGGCCGGCTGAGCCGCATCACCATGGGGTGGCACCATGAAGCCCAGCACACCCCCGATGAGCGCCCGATCCGAGGCGCAAGACTCCACAGTGGGCACTGCCCCCGCCGAAAGGAGAGGGGCGGGCTGCCCGCCCCCCCAGGGCGGGGTTCGACGGAGCACTGACTGACTCCCCTCCCCCGGTTGCTTCCACCGACTGTGCATGCCCAGCAGGCTGCGCAGCTCCAGAAACGGGCGAACCCGCCCCCTCCCACCGGCGAGTCCGGCTTGGAGGCGGGCGAACCCGCCCCCACCGCCCCCAGGGGGAACTTTGTGGAAACACCGCAATTCGGACAAAGAGCCGTCACTGAATCAGACTCAATCAGAGTCGGAGGCTGAGCCAGAGACTCCCCGCCGCCACCAAGTGCCGGGAAGGCACAAAGAGAAGGCGGCACTCTCCCCGCCCTGCCGACTCCACAGGGCCGCCTGGAGCCCGCAAGGCTTCCCCCCCTGGACTCGGGGCCAGCTGGCCGGGAGCCCAATCCACCCCGGGGGAACAATCGCCATCCCCCGAGCCGGATCCGTCCCGGGGAGGGGGGGAGGGGTCCAAATCGCACAGAAACTCAAACTCCCCCTAGTCCGCGACCAAGACAGAAGGGCCTCCCTGAAAACTCCGAGGGCAACAAACCCCAGACCCCCGCCAAATCACCTCACACTTTTTCCACTGCACCAGCGGCGACCCCACGTCCACGGTGCAATCATCAAAGAGAGCCTCCATGAGGCGGACCCCCACGTGAGACCACGCCTGCCTGGGGAACGCCTGCGCAGGGTTCGAAAAGAACCCCTGCTCCTTGGCCCACAGATAGAGCCTCTTAAAATCACTCCAGGAAACAGAAACCTGTTTCACCTCCAGGACATCCCCCCGGAGGTCCAAAACAAAAGACTCCTCCTCGAAACTCACAGAGGGAGCCATCACCACCAGAACAGCAGGCAAAGCGCCAAAGGGGGTGGGGGGAAACGGCACTGCCTCGCCGCAATCCGAATCAGTCTCAGCCTAGGCTGCAGTACACTTTGGCAGTCACCAGATGTCGCTATGGAACATGAAAGAACAGAGGCGCGCACCGCTGCTCTCAAGGTGAAGAGCCAAAAGGAAGTTTATTTTCTGACTCCAACATTTATAGTTTTCCAAAAGTGACAGTGGATTGGAGGGTGACAGTGCCACCTCGCCAATGACACTGGATAAACCAAAAGTCCATCAAATTTCTCCTCCTCCATAAAAGAATGCAAACCAATGTGTTATTTACAGAAAGTGCGTGAGAAAGCTCTCTACAATAATGTCAACATCAGAAGGCTTAGAAAATCTTTAAAAAATCAGGGCAACAGAAACCCACTTTTATCCTGGCAGCACAGCTTCATCAACTCAAGGAGAGAAACACTAACCAAGGGAGTTCCACTAAAGTGAAGGTAGCTTTGGCCTCCTATACCTGAGCTGCTGGGTATGATCTGTCAGAACCCCTTGAATGAACCTCTAGTATGTTTACCCAAGAAGAAATCAATAGCTCAGGGCTAGAGGGGCCCTGTGTCTAGCCAGGAAGACGCATGGCAAAAATGTGTCTTTTAGAAGGTGTGGATCTGATGGCCTAGCACATCAGAGCCACAAAAATATGAAGCATTAGTTGATTCTAGTGCACAATGTACCCTAATGCCATCGAGATGTGGGGGCAGAACCTGTTTCCATTGCCAGGGTGACAGGGGGATCGCAGCAATTGACCCTGTTGGAAGCTGAGGTGAGCCTGACTGGGAAGGAGTGGCAGAAACATCCTATTGTGACCAGCCCAGAGGCCCCGTGTATTCTAGACATAGAATTCCTCTGGAACAGCTATTACAAAGACCCAAAGAGACTCAAGTGGGCTTTTAGAATAGCTGCAGTAGAAGCAGAAACCATTAAACAATTGAACACCTTGCCTGGACTATCAGAAAACCCATCTGCAGTAAGACTCTCGAGGATGGAAGAGCAACAAGTACCAATTGCCACCTCAACAGTGCACTGCTGGCAGTATCAGACAAATCAAGTTGCTGTTATCCCCACCCACAAAATGATCTGTGAGCTGGAGAGCCAAGGGGTGGTCAGTAAGGCCCACTCATCCTTCAACAGTCCCATCTGGCCTGTGAGGAACTCCGACAGAGAATGGAGATTGACTGTAGACTATCGTGGCTTGAATGAAGCGACTCCACCGCTGAGCACTGCGGTGCCGGATATGCTGGAACTCCAGTACGAACTGGAGTCCAAGGCAGCAAAGTGGAATACCACTACTGACATTGCCAACGCATTTTTCTCCATTCCTCTGGCTGCAGAATGCAGGCCTCAGTTTGCTTTTACCTGGATGGGCATTTAGTACACCTGGAACCGAATGCCCCAGGGGTGGAAACACAGCCCCACTATCTGCCATATACTGATCCAGGCTGCACTGGAAAAAGGCAAAACTCCCTAACATCTGCAGTATATCAATGACATCATTGTGTGGGGGAACATAGCAATGGAAATATTTAAGAAAGGAAAAAGGATCATCCAAATTCTGCTGGAAGCTGGCTTCGTCATCAAAAAGAGCAACGTCAGAGGACCTGCCCGAGAGATCCAGTTCCTGGGAGTAAAGCAGTAAGACAGATGGCATCAGATTCCCACTGAGGTCATCCATAAGAGAACTGTGATGTCTCCACCAACCAACCAAAAAGAAAACACAAGCTTTTCTAAGTGCCATAACTTTTTTGAAAATGCACGTTCCTGAGTACAGCCAGTTTGTGAGCCCGCTCTACCTAGTTACCTGCAAGAAAAGCAATTTCCACTGGGGCCCTGAACAGCAACAAACCTTCACCCAGATCAAACAGGAGATCGCTCATGCAGTAGCCCTTGGACAGGACAGTAGCCCAGTAGCCCTAGTCAGGACAAGACCAAATGTGAAGAATGTGCTTTATTCTGCAGCCAGGAGCAATGGCTTATCCTGGAGCCTTTGGAAGAAGGTGCCAGGGGAGACTTGAAGCCAACCACTATGATTTTGGACTCAAAGTTACAAAGGGTCCAAAGCCAACTACACCCCCACAGAAAAAGAAATCTTAAACGCCTATGAAGGAGTTCAAGCCACCTCAGAGATAATTGACATGGAAGCATGACTCCTCCTGGCACCCTGACTACCAGTGCTGGGGTGGATGTTTAAAGGAATAGTTCCCTCTACCCACCACGCCACCAACACCACTGTCACCACATGGAGCAAATAGATTACCCTCATCACACAGCACGGCTATATTGAAAACCCAATTTGCCCTGGGATTTTGGAAATAATTACAAACTAGCCAGAAGGTGAAAATTTTAGTCTCGCTGACAAAGAGCAGGAACAAGTGACACAGGCTGAAGAAGCTCCACCATACAACCAATGACCAGCAGAAGAAACACAATACACTCTTGTCATTGATGGTTCCTGTTGCATCATAGAGATGAAACAAAAGTGAAAAGCAACTGTATGGACCCTCACACAACAAGTTGCACAAACTACTGAAGGAGAAGGTGGATAAAGTCAACTTGCTGAACTCAAGGCCGTTCAACTGGCTCTGGACATTGCCAAAAGAGAGAAGTGGCCAAAACAATACCTTTATACCAATTAGTGGATGGTAGCCAATGCTCTGTGGGGCTGGCTGGAAAGGTGGAAAAAGGCCAACTGGAAAACCAATCTGGGCTGCTAATGCGTAAAAAGACATTGTCACTTGGGTAGAAAAGCTATCTGTGAAAGTCCATGCCCATGTCCTCAAGAGTCGGGCCAGTAAGGAGCACCGAAACAATCAGCAGGTAGATCAAGCTACAAAGACAGAGGTGTCAGATAGATTTCGATTGGCAACATAATGGGGAGTTGTTCCTAGCTCAATGGGCCCATGATGCCTCAGGTCATCAGGGCGGAGATGCTACGTATAAGTGGACATGAGACAGAGGGGTGGATTTAACCGTGGACAGTATTTCTCAAATTATCCGTAACTGTGAGTTGTGTGCTGAGAACCAAGCAGGCCAAGCAAGTAAAGCTTCTATGATATGGTGGGCAATGGTCCAAATATAAGTATGGGGAGGCTTGGCAGATTGACAACATCACCCTTCCCCAAACCCACCAAGGCAAGTGCTATGTACTAACCATAGTGGAAGCCACCACTGGATGGTTGGGGACCTACCCTGTGCCTCACGCTACTGCCTGGAACACCATCTTGGACCTGGAAAAGCAAGTCTTGTGGGGACATGGCACCCCTAAGAGAATCGAGTCAGACAACGGGACCCATTTCAAGAATGGCCTTATAAACACCTGAGCCAGAAAACATAGTATTGAATGGATATATCATATCCCCTATCATACACCAACTGCTGGGAAAATTGAACAGTGCAACAAACTACTTAAGACTACCCTAAAGGCACTTGGTGGGGGAACCTTCAGAAATTAAGAAATGAGCTTAGCAAAAGCCACTTAGATGGTCAACACCCAAGGGTCCATCAATCGAGCTGGTCCTGCCCAGTCTGAACCCTTACACACAGTGGATAAAGTCCCTGCGACACACATGAAACATATTTTAGGAAAGACTGTTTAGATTAGTCCCACCTCAGGCAAAGGCAAACCCATCTGTGAAATTGTTTTTGCTCAAGGATCTGGTTACACTTCATGGGTAATGCAGAAATATGAAGAAACTCTTTGTGTACCACAAGGAAACCTAGTCTTAAGTTAGAACTGTGTATAAGGTTACATTTTGTAGAGTTTCTTGATTTGGATATAATCCAGATGGTAATAGAATAAGGGGTGGATAATGTCTTAGGTTGCAAATGCAAGATATGTGACCGGGGATGTGTATTCTATTGCCATCTGTTAGAGGTGGGGCAGTTGTTTGCTGTTAATTGGACCACCTGTTAAAACCAGATGGGGCAGTTTTCTCTATCTCTTCCACAACCAATTCTCCCTCCCAGGAGATATCATCTGTTAATGGGCCATTGAGTCTCACTGCATGACTGATAAAATTACATCATCCCATTGTGAGATGCTCTGCCTAAGGGGAGGAGCGAAGCATTCCTACCTAGATATAATCTGAAATTTGGAACACCACAAGCAGCCTTTTCCCACTGGATTCACAGAGAATCAGCCTTTTTTCCACTGGATTCCCAGAAGATGACCAGGCCCATCTTCACCACCACTGGACCTTCTAAAGGAAAACTACATCCTTCCTACAGGCTTATTGTTTCAACAGAACTACATCTGTCACTCCAGGAGGACTGTAGCCACCATTTAATCAAACTTCTATCAACAGCCTGACCAACAGGGTGTCAGGTTGTATTCTGACTGTCAGTATTGTTTTGTATTACTGCATTTTTATTTTTATTTTTTTCTAATAAAGAACTGTTATTCCTACTCCCATATCTTTGCCTGAGAGCCCCTTTATTTCAAAAATGTAATTCAGAAGGAAGGGGTTTGCATTTTCCATTTCAAGAGAGGCTCCTGCCTTCCTTAGCAGACACCTGTCTTTTCAAAACAAGACACCCTTTCAAATCATGAAACATATGAGGCCGTGCTATGTGCATTGTCTTCAGTTTAACCCCTCAGTGGGGAGGTCCCTTGTAGGTACTGCTAACCACTGAATCAGCTGTGCGAACCACAGAGTGAGAGTGGACTCATGTCGACAGAATTAACGGTCTGGTGAAAGAACCCAAAGAATAGACTATAACATCCAGACTGGGTGAGAGATAAACAAAGAAGCTCAAAGACATCCGAAAAGTAGAGTCAAGCTTCCACCAGCCAGCTCAAGGACTGTTTTGGGCAGAGAGTTTGAACTGTATCAGTATTGATGTAATTGTCCTGTTTTAATAGATGGGAATTACAAGCATCTGTTGAGGGGAAGTACACAGGGATCCATAAGAGGTATTGGGGTGGTTTCCTTAGGAACCAACAAGCGGGGTAAGACAGGAAATAGAGAGCAAGACTGGGTTGGCCCCTGTGTTCGCTACCAAGAAGATTATAGCCCTGCTGCGGGTAGCAACCCTGTAGTAGCAACCCCGTAGCCATGGTAAGGTGGGGGCAAGAAGGCCATACCAGACCTCTATCATTCCTTAATTGTCTTTTAATATAACAGGGACTAGAGGGCAAGATCGAGTTGGCCTCTGTACTCACCACTAAGATACGCCTGCTATGGGTAGCAACTCCATAGGCACAGTAGATGGGGGTAAAAAAAAAAAAAAAAGCCATACCGGACCCCTGTGATGTCCCATTTTCGTCCATTCTAAATAAATAAGTGTGTCTAAAGAAAATCTGGGTTTTTTTTCTTCTGTTCCCACTGTCCTTGCCCACATCAACAAATGCTAGTATGACTCATTAAAAAAATAATTTTATTGAGAAGTAAGAGTAGATTATTGGAATCAAAAATGAAAGTTAATTGTTCAAGCCAAATGACTTATAGAAATGGTAAAGGAGGGTTTGTTATAGATTAGTAATGTGATAGTTGGCTCTCACAATTAAGAGATAGATATTATGTGTATGTTGAGAGAAGTTTTGTAGATGTATAGTGATGTAGATTTTAACATGTCCTCCCATAGTCCTCTTTCCCATCCCCCTTGCAATAGCCTTGGTTGTCAGGGCATTTGAGGAAGGCCGGCTTATTACTAGGAGACGCAACATGACAACACCTGACCTCCAATCAAGATGTAAGAAAGTAATCTCCACCAATGGATGGCAGAGAAGGAGCTGACTGACAAAACTTTGGGAGGGGCTAAGGGTATAAAAGACAGAGCATCCATTTTGTAGGGGAGCACATGGCTGTTGGTCATGGAGACACTCAGCACTAATTTTTCCTTATTCAGTCCTTTGTTGTATTTTTGTTAAGGTTTAATAAACCTTTGAAATTTTAAAAGTCAGTGTCATTTCTCACAGTGGGAACAAGAGGGAGAAGGGAAAATAGTAAAGACATGGATGGTCCTTTTACAGGGATACACAGAAGCACCGGTCTTATTTGGGCAAGATATTAAAATAATTTACTCCATCCCTAGGAATTAGGTTATTGCACTATGTGAAGGTCTTGCTTCTTTTGGGAGAATGGGAGGAGGTGGTAAGGGAAGCCACTGCAAAATCACTTAATTTTCTGACTTGAGGGGGGCTTGGAGTATCTGAAGCGGGGGGGCACAGGTGATGGAGAGAAATGTTGAATGTTTGGGGCATATTTTGACTGAAGGTTTGGGATGTGTTGGCCCAGAGGGGGTCCAGGGAATCTTGGAGGTGCAGTTGCCCAGGACTGAAAGGAAGCTGTGACAATTTTTAGGATTAATAGGGTATTGCAGGACTTGGGTTGAGGACTTTTTATTCTGTGACTTTTTAAAGATGTTGCAACCGAGGACATTGCTCTGGCTGCCCTGGAGGACTCGAGACCCTGACAGGGGGCTCAGAGACCTTGGCATGGAGTCAAAGACACCTGTGCCTTCGATTTTAGCCCTTGGAAAAAACTACCAACTTTGTATGAAGATGTACAAGCCACAAGAGTTTGAATAGAATGATAGTGAATTTATCACTGGGTGGAAACTGTAGAATTTTGGGGTTTTTAGAATGGGGGTTCAGGAGGCAAGATGGAGGAATCTGGGTGTGTTCTGCCTTTCTCCTTCTTCTTCTTAGCCTCCATCTTCTTCTGTGATGGTGGCACTTTTGGATTGGTTTAGAGTAGAGACAAACTGTATAACATAGGTGATAGGTATTGGAAAATTATTGTAAATAATGTACAGGTAGTTTTTAGTATGAAAGATAACACCGCCCCAAGGCGGTCAGTGTACCCCAACCCAATCTGCTAGACAGACCTCAGCGGGTCAGAAAGACAATGTATTAGATAAGAGAAAATAAACAACCTTGAGAACAAGAGCCGAGGAATCCTGTCTTCTTCATTGGTCTTGGGGCTGGGAAAAAAAGACTTTCTAACACCTCGGGGTCATCTTGATACCAGAGACCTTGTCATAAACACAGCCCCGATGTTGTGGTATGGACATGAGAAAGACAGCAAAACTATAGTCAGACTCAGAAAAACAATTGGAATTGTCTGTGGATGTTAAACAGGGTTGTGACAAAGGATTTTGAGATAGGGAAGATTTACAGAATACCCCTTGGCAAAATGGGGTAAAGGTGTTTCTTGATAGATCTTCAAGAGTGAGTCGTTAAAACTGAAGGCCACGGACAAAGACTCTCTAACTAATCAAAGTTAGAAAGTGGTATGTTTATTATGTCGGTGGGCTGCACGGGGATTGTCCCCGAAAGGCGTGGCCACCCTGTACAAGGTTCTTTGCCCTCTATTTATTTCCCAAGATCTTACTTACAATACATATGCATAACCCCAGCACCTCCCATCCCCACTCTGTATTAAAATGAGGTTATTAGTCCTTCACGCATGTGCAATTCTTGTCTTGAATTGGGTCGGTGGTCTCAAATTGGGTCAGTGGTCTTGAAGGATGAAGTCAGGAGAGTCTTCATCAGGTCTCCGTGACACTGGCACGATCCAAGGCCCCCTGCTATGTAATTGATTGATGTAAAGCCCAGGTACTAACCATTGTTCCACTGGTTTCAACATGTTCTTATAACGGCTCACTTACTCCACTCCTTTCTATAAGCAAGCTCATAATGGAACAATCAGTTTTAGCATAACCATCTAACAATCATTAACCTATCGTCTACCTACCTAACTTACATAAATTGTTTCTATCCCTCAGCTAAAATCTTAACTTTTTAAAATCATGATTCATTCCCCACTCCTCCAAGCTTAGTAAATTCTTTTCCTAAAATATAGATTCTTCTTCATCTAACCAACCTGTGAGGTAGGTGTTTCTTAAAACTGTACCATATGCTCATGATATTGAAGTTAAAGCTGCTACTCTCTGCAACAGTCTCCAGTTCCAAACAAATATCATAATAGACAAAATCAAACTTATACCAACTAAAATAAGCAAAACAATAATTGGATTAACCAAGGTACTGAGCAAGCTGGTTGCTGTTGGTGACCACCCAAAAAGCACTTCCCACCAGTGATGGGATGGGCCTTCCTCTAATCTTTTAAACACTGTATAGTCTCTGTGTCATGGTGTATTGTAATCAAAGTTCTCTTTCCTTCATCTTTAATTTCTCTAAGAATTCTCTTTAGTTCATTATGTTTCAACAATTGGGCAACTAAAGTTAAGTTCATCCCTATAGGTACGGGTGATATTCAGTCAAATTTGCCTTTGTATGTTGGTACAATACAACAGGTGCCCGATAGGAGAAGTCACATCCTTCAATTTTAGCAAAGTTACAAATGCACAGGTTAAATTGAGTTTCATTCACAGTGATCTCATCTACCATTATAGTGGGGCATGCTGTCCTAAGACAAACACAACCTTGTCCTGTATACAGAAGTAAGGTTGTCTGGTTAATGGGATGTATTTCAAAGTGACAAATGCTTTGCTCTGTACCCAGAGCCTAAATTCAGAGCAGTTAGTTAAGCATTTGTCACAGTATTTAAGATTAATTCTTGAATCAGTCCTGGACAAACACATATTCACACCCCCAAACATTTCTTCTTTCCCACACAGTTGCATTTGTAACTTTTAGCATCTGACCCAGAGACCTACAGGAGTCAAAATCATAGGCTTTCCCTTGGCACTTATATATACCAGTCACATTATATGCAAATGGTGCTGCATTAGCTGTGGCTATAGCAATAATCATAAATGCCACAACTCTCCAAGCTACACCTACTTGATTATTCATTACAACTACAAGACTTTCTATTCTTGGGGGGATTATTACACTATGCTTATAATTTCACCCACACTCTATTTATTTTCCCGAGAAAGTTTTAATTTCAGTTTGTTGTCACCCGGTATAACTTTCCAAAGTCCCTCAGGAGCCTTCTTCACTCGGGAGTGATGGATCCAGGCTCCTTATTCCTTAATCTTGATTGCAGTAAAGGTGGTGAGGAGCACTTGGAATGGTTCTTCCCACTTCAGTTCCAGAGTATTTTCTGTTAAAGACTTAATATATGCATAATCCCCAGGCTGGTCCATCTAATTCTCTTCTTCGAGCCCCAGCCACATGTTTCTCAATTTCTCTGAGTTGTTTGTTTAGGGCCACCATATATCTGTGTAGGGTTTCTTCCCTATTTGAGTGGGTGTTGTCCCTTCTTGAATCCAAGGGGACTCAATTTTTCTTTTACTCTTGGCTTGGTCCAAATTTGTAATAATGCTAATGGAAGAGCCTAAGGCCAAGGTAACTTCACCTCTTGTCCCAGTTTTAATCAAGTGATTCATTTTCTCTACTTGGCCACTTGACTGAGGATGATATGGAGTATGGAGTTCCCAGTCTATGCTTAAATGGTGGCTAATTTGCTGCACAATTTTTGAAATATAATGTGGGCCCCTATCTGAAGACATTGTGGCTGGGACTCCAAAACACAGTATTATTTCTTGTAACAATGCTTTGGTTACCTCCCGTGCTTTGGCACTTCTAGTAGGGAAAGCTTCTGGCCACCCTGAAAAGGTATCTGTTAACACCAATAGGTATCGATAACCCCCTCTCCTGGGCAGTTCTGAAAAATCAATTTGCCATTGTTGCCCAGGTCCATATCCTCTCCCAGTCTGCCCAAGCTTTGGTTTAGGAATATTTTTGGGATTAGTTTGGAGGCAAAGGCTACATTGGTGAGTCACCTGAATCACTGTACTTAGCAAGTTTCTGGTTATGATTCTATCTTTCAAATAATTATACAAAGCATCTATTCCCCAATGTGCTTTCTTATGTTCCCTTTTCACTAATGGCTATAGCATATAAGAGGGGATCACAAGCCTTCTTTTCTCCTCATCTGTAATAGCCCACCCCTCTTGGTTATAACTTCTGTTTTCTTTCTCAATAAGCCTCTTTTCTTTTTTTACTGTACCTTGGTTTAAATTCAGTACAAATCAATAGAAATTTGCCCATCTGGAATTAAGGCTGCCTTAACTGTTTTAACAATTACCTCACCTTTAGCTGCTCCTTTTGCCTCTTTGTCTACCAGCTCATTCCCTTCTTCCAATTCAGAGCTCAATTTCTGGTATGCCTTGATCGTTGTGTATGCACAACCCCAAATGCATACCTTGAGTCTGTATAAATGCTGATTTCTTTTAATTCTAAGGCATGGGTCCAGACAATTATTTCGGCCTTTTGCACAGAGGTGTTTCTTGGTAATGCTCCAGACTCTATTACCTCTCTGCAGGTAGTAGCTGCATACCCAGCATGTCTTTTTCTGCTGATCACATAGCTGCTTCCATCAGTAAATCAGGTCTCAGTGTCCTCCAGAGGGGTGTCCTTCAGATCTGGGTGACTGGAGTAGGTAGCTTCAATGGTCTCCAGGCAATCGTGGCTCACTGGTTTTCCCATACTACCATTGAGAAAGGAAGCTGAGTTCACAATATTAGTTAGCACAATTTCTACATCATCTTGTTCTACCATTATGGCTTGGTATTTCAGGAACCTCTGTGGGGAGAGCCAATTTCCCCCCTTTACTTTCAGTACTGCTGACACTGTGTGGGACACTAGCACAGTCATCTTCTGGCCCAGGGTGAATTTGCGTGCTTCCTGGATGTTCAGCACCACTGCTGCATCAGCTCTTAGACACCCTGGCCATCTTTTAGCTGCCGCATCCAATTGCTTGGAAAAGTAGGCAACTGCCCTCTGATACAGGCCTAAGTCTTGTGCTAGTATTCCCAGAGCAATCCCTTGCTTCTCATGAGAAAACAAAAAAATGGTTTATTCATGTCCAGAAGTCCTAAAGCTGGAGCTGACGTGAGGGCCTTCTTTAGCTGGTCGAAGGCGTACGTAGCTTCTTTTGTCCATTGGAGATCTCGGTTTCTCTCCATGATCAGATGTTCCAGATTGCAAGGCAAGACATAGTCTATTACCATCTGTGTGGCAGTTGTCTTGTGTCAAGTGGGCAATTCTCCTTATCTCTCTGAGTGACCGCAATCACTCCTTCCTCGTCAGGGGACATCTGCTGGTAACAAGCTATTGAATGTCACTGCATGACTGATAAGAACTATAACATCCCATTGTGAGATGCTCGGCCCAGAGGGAGGAGCCAAGCATTGCTACCCAGATATAATCTGGAGGTTCTGAAAACACCAGCACGGCTTCCTACTAGATTCCCCAGAAGAACAGCAGCTGCTTCTACTTCCATGGATCTGCAGAGGAAGAATACACCATTTTTCTACAAGACCCCCCTGCTCTAATAGAACCACATCTGACATTTCTGGAAGACTGCAGCCACTTTTCCAACTGGACTGCTACCAACACCCTGATCAACAGGGTGTCAGGTTGAGTTCTGACTCTGTCAGTGTTGTTCTAATGTATTGCATTGTTTTATTTTATCCTTTTTTTTTTCCCTATTAAAGAACTGTTATTTCCCGCTCCCATATTTTTTGCCTGAGAGCCCCTTAATTTAAAATTCATAGCAATTCAGAGGAGTGGAGAGAGTTTGCATTCCAGGGGAGGCTCCTGCCTTCTTTAGCAGGCACCTGTCTTTCCAAAACAAGACATCAGAGTATACAGGGGTTTAACTAATTGTTCATAATTATAAACTTACAGTCCTTTATTTTCTGGGGTTTTGGGGTTTGGTATATTGCTTCCTTGCAGTCTTGCCTTAGAGTCTTTTGTCCAGCACTGACCTCATAACTCAGGTAGATGACTGTTTGCTTTACTGCTCGAGCCTTTTTCTGAAATACTCTATACTCTTGTAAACTCAAAAAGTTCAGGAGGCTTACCATCCAGTCCACACATGCCTCGGGCTCAGGTAGTTATCCGGAGGTTATCTACATACTGCAGCAGCTGTTATTCCTCTGATGGAGCTTCCCAGGACTCTAGATCTCTTTCAAGTTTTCTCTGAATATCCTGGGGCTGTTGTTAAACCTTGGGGTAATACCGTCCAAGTGAGCTGAGTCTTACACCCACTCTTGGGATTCTCCCATTTGAAGGTAAAAATTTTCTGGTTGGCTTCATGGAGAGGGAAGCAAAAGAAAGCATCCTTCAAATCTAAAACAGTAAACTAGGTAAATTCAGGTGTTAAATAGGTTAACAAAGTGCAGGGGTTGGCAACTACTGGGTATAAATCCTCAGTTATCTTATAAACAGCCCTTAAGTCTTGTACTATTCAGTATGATCCATCAGGCTTTTTAACAGGTAAAATAGGAGTATTGAACTCAGACTTATACTCTTTTAATAGCCCTAGCTGTAAAAAAAACCCTTTCAATTACTGGGCTAATCTCTTCTCTGTCTTCCTTGTTTAAGGAATATTGTCTAACTCTAACGGGTTGTTTTTCTTCTTTAAACTTAACTTGCACTGAGGGTGTATTCTTTGCTCTCCCTGGTATGTTAGAAGCCCACACCCCAGAAGGTACCCGATCCATTATTTTCTTGCTAATTTCATTAACATTAAGCTATGTCTACATATTGTTGATCCTTTACCTCCAAAATAATCTTCCCATCTTTTGCTTTTAACTGCCACACAAATCTATAAATCCTCACTTATTTTCCAAGTTTATATTTTGATGGTTTGCAAAAATGTGCTTTTTCAGATTGGCCAGTTGCTCCCCTTACCATGACATAATTGAAAAAAATAGGGCAGGAGATCTTTCTCCTTTTTAATGCTTTTATTAAAAGTGATCGGCTAAGGTTGGGAGGCCTGACGTGTCCGCGCTCTCACTGTCGTCACTCCCAGGAGTGGCTTGGAGGAGAAGTGCAGCTTTGTCTACCGGCTGGCAGGCAGGGCTGGGGGTTCCATCCTCACGAGAGCACCAGGAGATTCCCCCTTATGCGGTTTGACATTAGAGGTCCTCTGTCCAGCCAACATCTTTTTAGGTTATGGTGAGGGGCAAAAAAAGGGTCTCAGCGTCTCAGCAGTCTCTGGACTTTGATCTTCCTGTCCAGACATCACTTTGATCTCTTAATTCTGGGTTGGCTCATGGTTTTTGGGGGTTTATTTGATGAGTTTGGTGGGGGGTTTACCCTGTTGCATCCTGGCTCCAAGGTATTTGCCTGTCAACTCCAAGGTCCCCTCCTTTAACCGTCGGGGAAGGGGGGGGGATGCCATCCTCCTGGCCGAAGGCAGGAAGGTACAAAGAGGGCAATTCTCAACAATAGGGAGTTAACGACCTACTACTTAACAAGTGATTACAACATGAAGCTAACAAACAACTCTCCTCTCCCAGAACTGGTTAAACTTGTAATTCTACAACCTTTTTTAAAAAAATGGGTAACCCTTTTTTTTTACTCATAACAATAATCATCTGTTATAGACATTACGGCTTTATTTAACACTGAGTAGGATGCCTCCATGTCTACTAAACATTCTATTTTCTTAGTTTCCATTTTTCTCAAACAACTTGTTATTTCCTTGCTCCTCAAGACCAGTTGCAATCAAAATTTTTATAGCTCTCTTTGTTTTTAAAAATAACAAAGTGCCTGTCTCGGCCTTCTCTTCCTAAATGTTTATTTATACCACAACTTTTTACACCAAATACAGCAAAAACAAACTCAGGGTTCACATGGGCAGCCCTTCAGACAAGCAACCTTTACCAAATTGGGTCTCCTCTGATTTCTAATTTTATTTAGAGGACACCTCAGTTACTTATTTTTACTCACTCTACCTAAACTTTGTTTCACAAAATTTTACAGTTTTTTCCTAGTTTTTCCCTGCACAATCCAATCTTCAAGTACTAAGTGTGACTTCGAACACACTAACTTTAAAATCTCTGGTTCAAAATAGGCTTGATTAAAGTGTTGTTTCTACTGATACATGTTATGAACAAAAAAAGGGTTACCCATTTTTTTTTCCAAAAGTTATAGAATTACAAGTTTAACCAGTTCTGGCAGAGGAGTGCTTTTGTTAGCTGCTTGTTGTAATCACCTGTTAAGTATCAGGTCCTTTGCCATCTATGGTTGAGAATTCACTCTATTGTATCAGCATCACCCTGCTTGTGGCCAGGTGGGAGGATGGCATCCCCCCCCCAGACGGTAGAGGGGAGGGGACCAGGAGTTGATATGCAGATAAGTTTAGAGCCAAAATGCAATGGGGCAAGCCCCCATTCCAAACGCAATTAATAAACCCCTAAACCAGCAAGCCAATATGGAATTCAGAGATCAAAGTGGTCTCTAGACATCAGGGGTGAGGTGAGAAGCCAGCAGAGACTCTGAAAACCTTAATGGTCCTTCACCACAACTTAAGAAGATGTTGGTTGGAGCCAAGACCTGAGACTGCCAACTCAAAATCGGGATCTTGGGGGTGTATACCCCCGCTGGCTCTCATGAGGTCGGATCCCCAGCTCTGCCCCCTGGTGGACAAAGCTGCATTTGCCTCCTCCTCCGAGTCACTCAAGGGAGCTGCGATGGCGAACCCACAGATCCGTTGGGCCTCCCAGCCTTGAGCTGATCACTTTTAATAAAGGCATAAAAAAAGGAGAGATATCTCCTGCCCTGTTTATTTCAATACAGGGCACACTTACTTTGCTGCCTCACAGAATACCAATAATATCATCTTGCACAAATTCCCAAAGATCAAATCCAAACTGCCCAGGTAAAGGGACTCCTTTGATCTGTCTAGCCACGATTAAAACAAATGAAAAGGCTGTCCCTGTTACAGCAAAAACTCTGATATGCCCACAAACACAAATTGGGGAACAGAAATTCTTGGAATTCTTTTAATTTGTTTTAAACATACATAAATCACCACACTGTAGTCTTTTCGACATAAAATGCTGCATTTGTTGCAAACAAAATCTTAAAATCTCCACAAACACAACCATACAGTCCCAAGAATCAAATTATTACAGTGTGGGAGGGGGAGAAACCACACAACCCCCCCATACCTCAAATCCCAGGAATCATCTTTTAATAAGCTGTCGTTATTACAGCTCTAACAGCCCACAAAAACTGGTTCACTATAAAACCCTTCTACAAGGGTTGCTTAACCCTTTCAACTCAGCCTCAAGCTTAATGTACAGCTTAACAACACAGCTGACACAATAATTACCAGTTTGTAACAATTATAATTTTTACACAATAATCAGCAAAATCTCACACTACACCAGATGAATCCCAACTTGCAACTTTGCAAACTCCACAAGGAGAGGGACCACAAAGGTACTGTGTTTCAGTGTTCAACCCTTGCCTCCCAGGTCCCACAGGCAAAGGATTGTTTAATACCTGAACACAAAGCATTACGAAAGACTGGTTCTAGTCAAATACTAGGCGTCACATGGAATACTGTTCTCTGCAACTAGAAAGTTCACACACGCAAACTCACCGGGAAAGGGGTATTTTTTCCACAAACACAACACAGTTATAACAACCTTAGACCAGTGTCCTGCTGGGCACCTTCTCACAGCATCCACACCCTTCTCCTTCACACAGGCTGTGCTATCAAATTTCAAGGTGGCACAGGCACAGACACCAGCTCTCTCTCTCTCTCTCTCGGGGGGTGGGGTGGGCTGCCTGAAGCCTCTCAGTGCTCCTCAACCCTTCCATCTGACAGGGGCCTTCACCTCCCTTCTCTGTCCAAGGCCCGGCCTACCTCTTTCAGCTGCATGGCTTCTCCTCCCCCGCCCAGCTTGGAGCTGGGCAGGGGAGGTCTGTTCTCTTTCACGAACCGGAACCAAGAGAGAGCTTCCCCCAGGAGTTCTCAGCTTTTAACCCTCCTGTGTTCTCAGAGGCGTATCCATGTCCTCAGTGGCCACATCATGTGCCAATATTCAAATCTGAGCACCTATTGTTTTGACCACAGCATCTCAAAAAACTGACTTCTTCTCAAACCACGGCACTCAGGATTTGCCCTTACGACTGCTAGCCCCAAATTGCTAGCAAACTGAGCCCTCTACGGCAGAACAAATGGCAAAATCCCCTTCTGCCAGCAACAAAAGCCTGAGCTCGGTACAACAGTTCAACAACTCTTTCTGCTGACAACTAGATAAACCAGATTTCGACTGCAACTTCAGCTTGCAAGCGCACTACAGAGGCACAAGTTGTGCATGGGATGTCTCCCATGACTTACCAAATGGCCTTTCTTGACCATGCGTATGCCTTACAGGTCACTATTTAAAACTGTTTCAATTGTTAAACATACTGTTTTGTCTGGAGTTTTAGTAATCAGGAGTCCTTGTCTGCTGCTGGATCAACAGTCTGGGCAGCGGAGCCCACTCTTCCAGGAATATCCCGGGGACACCCTGAGGGGTTCCACAACCCGGGCTGGTCTCACAGCTGAGCAGAGTCTCCTCCTGGCTTGGCTCGCCAATGGAGTAGTTAAAACCGAAGATCATGGACAAAGACTCTCTAACTAATCAAAGTTAGAAAGTGGTATGTTTATTACGCTGCCAGTCATGCCTTTCAGGCAGGACCCCTGTGCCACCCACTGTGGACTTCTCAGCAGGAGGACAAGGATGGGAGACCTTAGCCATCAGTAGCTATGGATCACCTACAAGAACCTCTAGTGATTAGTGGGCTAATATGAACTGTCATTGTCTACTTAATGCTAAGTTGTTTCTTTGTATTTACTTGCCACACCTGGTGCAGGGGCCAAATGTGGAAAAGTTGGGAGGGGGTGTTTCAAATGTTAATTTTTATATCATGCTGGGCAGTTAAATAAAAGGTAAGTTAATGATAACTAAGATTTATAAAGACAAGCTGGCAAATAAGGAGGGTTTGATAAGAAAGGTGTGTGCTAATGTCTTTACAAACAATTTAATGGGTGAGGGTAGGTATTGTAAATAAAAGACAACTCCGACGAAGGGGAGAAAGATGCATCTGACTCCATCATCAGAAGGCTAATGAATTACTTTATTATACTACACTATGTACATTTCATCTAAACTGAATCTGCCATCCACTCACCCTTGCTCACAGCTGCACAGAACTGCACTCATCTCCAATTCTCTCATGACTGTCCCGTGGTGACAGTCCCACACACACACACACACACACACACACACACACACACACACACACACTTCTTGGCCCTGATAGGCCAAGGGAACAAAACATCCTCACTTTGGGTAAACAATCTCCATATTGCATTCTACTTTAGCACAACACAGGCACAGCAAGCGAGATAAGAATTGTGTTTTCCTTCTTCTCTGCTTGTCTCACAGCTTCTCTCTGTTCAGACGGCATGTGAATACCACAGGTATGGGTGTTAACATCTTTGAAATGGGTCGTAGTGTCTCTACTAACTTTGGGCAGCAGGTTTGTTGCAGAGCCCAGACAGTTTGACTCCTAAAATAGACAAATGGGTGTTGGCATAAGCCTGAGTGTCATGGTTTGATGCTGGCACAATGCCAGTGCCCCCATGAAAATATATTCTCCCTAGTGTCTGCTGTGAGATGTGACCAGAAATAGAGCAGAGCAGGCTCTAACTTAGGAATAAAGGAAAGAACTTTATTAACTTACAATATGAAAAAAAAGGAACACACAGAACTAAGAATGAAAACCTTCCAAAAATATTCTTCCTCCTTCCCCCAATTTTTACCACCACACAAAATAGAACCTTAGATTCTCAATCCAGTTACCAGCCTTCAGATAATCGACTCTCAGTTCATCAAGAGAGGAGTCCCTCTTGTACTATAGGCTTCCCCAGGAAACAGTTGAAACCTCTTGTTTTTCCATGTCACATGTGGCACCGCCTGGAGAACATTTGCCATTGTGACATCTTCCTTCCATGAACAGTGTTCTCACCACTACACATGGACCAGAGCTGCTTCTAGGGTTCCCTTTTTAAGCATGCTTTGCCCAGTTCCAAAAAAGCAAGAGTCTCTCACTTTCAGGACACCAGTCCCCCAAAAATGCACCCTCTGGGGCCGAGAGGTCTCGAGAACAGAGATTTTCTTCTTCACTGAAGACAGAAGGCACCACCTTCCTCATCCGTCATCTCTTTTCATGCCACTGCTTCACATAACACCACACTCCCTTGGCTCCAAGCCATTGCCTCCCCCCAAATACAGTCTCTGTGTTACAGAAAAGAAGGTTCTGTCCATGGCTATACAAGAAAAGTCCAGCTGAAGGCCACTCCATCATCTCCTCCAACCTAGGATTCTTCTCAACTCTTGTAACATCTTTCATTTGCTCAAACCTTCATCACACTTGACCATTTCCTTCCATTTTATGTTTGTCTCTCTTCTAGGAGGGTTTAATGTTTCACAAAGTTTTCATTGTCCAAGAAAAGGGTTAAAATCTCAGGCTTTGCCTGCCCAGAACTCCCACAGCTGCCAGGCACCTTCTCGACGCCCCCGCCCCCTTCTCCTTCTCAGCCACATGATATCAAATTTCAAGGTGGCACAACCACAGGCACAGGCTCTCTTACTCTCCCTTCCGGGGTGTGTGTGTGTGTGTGGCGGGGGGGGGGGGGGGGGGGGGGGGGGGGGGGGGTGTTGGAGTGTGCTGCCTGATGACTCTCAGTGTTCCTCCACCCTTCCATCCTGCAGGGGCCTTCTCTGTCCAAGGCTCAGTCCTACCTCAACCCTGGCTGCATGGCTTCCCCTCCCCCACCCAGCCTGCAGATGGGCAGGGGAGGTCTGACCTCTTTCACCAACCAGAACCAAGAGAGAGTTCCCCTGGAGTGCTCTGCTTTTTAACCCCCTGTGTTCTCAGAGGCATATCCATGTCTTCAGTGGCCACACCAGGTGCTAATATTCAAATATTGGTTTGGCTACAACTTCCTGAAAAACTCGCTTCCTTCTCAACCCACGACACCGAGTTTCTGAACTTTGGGGTAAAATGACATGTTTAAGGTGGGAATATGTGGTAGGTAGTTCGGGAAGGCTGTACCTTCCTAGTACCTCAGCCAGTGGGAAAAACAAGAGAGCAACATGTGGCCAGGAGTTTAGGGTAAAAGGAAGCTGAGCCCTCCAAACCCTTGAGAGAGAAAACCCTGCGGATGTGTGCCCCAGTGGACTCTTTATTCTAATAGTTGCTGCACTCCTCTGTCTCCTTTATGGACACTGGCTTTTCATAGTGTGATTTTCTGCACATATATATTTAAAGTTAATTTCAGACATAATCTACAGTAACATGCACCTGAATGCTGCTATAGAACCCATGCCTTAAGGGCTACATTTCAAACCCAGCAGTTTCTGTACATAACAGTCAGCCTTTAAAAAAGGCCTCCATAAATACTAAATTGTTTCAGTTTCTACAATCAGTATTATTAAACTATTTTTGAAGTGTAAGGACTATCGTGCTATCAGTATTGCCCTACATCCCTTTCCTAACAGAAAACCCCAGCAGTCCTCCTCAAGCAACAAGCAGCTTTTTGGCCCTAAATCAGTGGGTAAAAGAGGGGTGGGGACAGAGGCATAAGACAAATCCCAAACCCAGTTCCTTTTACAGTAGGAATCCCTTAGGCTCATCTCAAAACATAAGTGCTTGGTTCTAAGGAAACCTTAAAGAAAACCCAACTAAAGCTAGAGGCAGTGTTTAACTTGTTTATAAGAATAGGCTAGCTTCTAAAAAGATGCAGATCATTAACAAGAAAAAACAAAACACATTCTCCTGTATATTGACTTGTGCAGCTTTTTCCCTGCTAAAATATTTGAAAAACACAAACCATAGACATAGTGTAGAAGTGCATAGAAAAAAATCCTGCATCCATTTTTTTAAAATTTGCATTTTTGTTTCACCCTTTTTACTAGGTTGCTGATTTCTTCATTTAATTTATGTTCAGCCATTCCTAAGGAAATACCAATTCTATGTGTACGTTTATTTAGTGAGAAAACTGCCATACTCCTTTACCCTAGTCAAAAGCAGGTTTTGGGTGTTTTCTAGGGATTTATTATAGCTCTGCTAAGTAGGTAATCTCTTAGCTTCATGCCCTTTCTTATGACATCGTAAGTGTAGCTCCTTATGACAGGAATTACCCCATATGGTTCAAAAAGATAAGAAAAAAAAAAGTTCAAGACACAACTCCCCAAAGTGAAATAATCCACTTTATCTGGATCTATCACACTGAGATTTACAAAGTTCTCAAATCTATTTTTTTTTGCTTTTATTTAGGAAGCGAAAATAAAACTTGTAAACTATAAATACAAATGCCAAGGTATTACATGAAATATCTAGGAGTACTTTATTATTTTTTAATTTCTCACAAATATTTCCTGTGGAACTCAAGAAACAGGGAAACAAAAGAAATTGAGTCTGTATACAATGAAAATCAAGTTAGATACTGACAATTTGTCAATTCATAAAAGTTTCTATCTGACAAAAATGAGCACTGAAAAGTACCAATTCATTGATTTCATCAACTGCTATTTTTAACTATATTTGCATTTAGCAATCTGTGTAGAACAGGTGTATTTAACCCACTTAACTCAGTGGCATCACAGTTTTAAAATATTTTTTGTCACCTATATATAGATATATATACACTGCAGAGGGCCAAAAATATGAAAAAAGGTCAAATTTCACACAATGTTAGCATTAATATATTTTTACTTTTTTTCCCCAAATAGCAAAGCCAAGCCAGTTTTCACAATGTTTCTTTAATTTGCCAAAAACGTGTAACTCCATTTATATCAAAGAAGCAGAAGAGTAAGCTAAACAGCAACTTTCATTTACGCATTTTCTTGGAGGGGGGGGGAAGGGTGTATTCATTTTAGATATTATCTTACATATATTAAAAAATGTCCACCAATAATAGGTTCACTAAATTTATTTAAAAATTGTAAAATACATCTTAGAAAAGAACATTACATTCTGCACACTGCCCTCAAAGGATGCCAGGGACATGTGAACAACCAGTCCTTTCCCCCCCTTCAAAAAAAAAAAAAAATTAAAAATTACAGTGTACATAAAGCAGGGTGTTCACAATAGCTACAGGAAAAATAAAAACACATTACAATTTACCACCACTGAACAAAAATAAAATCCACTCTGCTGCTGTTTCAAAATTTCAGTGTTAGTCTTGTGCAACCTTTTCCTACCCCAAATATTTGTAATGAACTAAAACATTACATCTGGCGAAAAGCAGATTCCACTACATCTCAAATGCAGAACACCTATGAAGCAGAGGAATGTTGGCTATTTTAACAGAAGCAGATATTAAAAAAAAAAAAAAAAAAAAAAGGTGCAGGACTCCTTCAGTTCTTCACTAGTCTTAGAAAAACTTTCCAGAATACTGCTTCACACTATAAAAAAGAAAAAATAATCTTGCATTAGAATCCTTCAACATCTGCATACTGCTTCACACTATAAAAGAAAAAGAAAAAAGCAGGTATTAGAATGATTGACCATACATTTTGCATCAATATTTACAATGGCATTCTTAAGCTATGAATTTCCAATACTATTTAAAGTAATAATTTGAAAGAGTAATGACTAATAATTATAGGCATTTAATTATTTAAAAGCACATTTAAATATTAGCAATCTAAAGCCAAACATTCAAGAAAACATTAAAAAATGCTATGATAGCCAACATGTTATTAAAGCAAAACTAGGTAAACTATGTCCAAAACTATTAATATTCAGAAGAAGAGAAAGTAATGCCAGCAAGGTGTGAAATGCTGCATAACAGCACCAATTGATTTCAACTTGTCCTGTAGAGGCATGGCCTGTGCCATATGGCAGACTGTGATTTGTTGTCGGTTTTCTAAAAACAACAAAATCACTAGTCTTCCACACAGAACTAGACCAACATCCACTGAAATCTTCTATATTTTCTACAGGTTCTATATAATTAATTACAAGTAATTTTTTTGCAGCAATTTTCACCAGAGAAATGAAAGGACTGCTTGGCCAAGGTGTCTTCCATCAAGATTAGTTTTGAGTGAATTTTCATTTTCATTAGAACAGAGAAAAGAGAATCAAGGCAGACCTACCACTAGAGAAGTTAGGTTCAATAGTTACTTAAATCCTGTCTTCTAAAAATTATATTACAGAGAAGAGCTTTAGAATGTAGTAGTAGGAAAGTCAGTTTAAAAATGATAGTAAGGATAGCATTAAGCTTCAACTTGCCTGTTCTGCAGTAAATACTGAGCATTTTGTATCTGGTCCTGCGTTCCTGTAATAGTTATTATTCGATCTTCTGAGCCTTCTAGTGGTTCATCGATTTTGATTGAAGCTCCTGACTCATGACGTATTTGTTTGATTCTCTGGCCTCCCTTTCCAATAATAGAACCTGCCAACTAGGGGAGAAAATAAAGCATTCATTTCTTGATATAACTTTCTCTGCACAGTACTGTTCAAGTAGCTTCCATCCATTTAGTTTTAAGAGTTTCAATGGAAGCTTACTCTTTTTACAGCCTCAAAGCAGCTGCTGTAATGTATATTATTAAACACAGGTGGGATAAAGTTGGAAGAACCAAGTGTTTGTAAAAACAAGTTATATAGACCATCTCTATTATTGAATATTAACAATTAAAATAGTTCAGTGCAATCTCTAAAGTCAAGACAAAATAAACATCCTTAAGAATAAACTTCCAGTGATTTAGAAACACTCACTTTACATTAAAAGTACTTATCAAGCATACCAAATACTTCTGATTTACTTACATAGCCTAAGAACAGACTGTGACTTTTTATTTATTTATTTAAAAACAATTGTAAAGCAAGTCAGCTTCACTTACATCTTTGGGAATTGTTACTTGTGTTGTGATGATGGGTCCACCAAGATCTCCATATGAACCACGGCCCCCTGTGTAAGAATAGTCTGATTTAAACATATGCATCAAGTCTCTTACTGACTAAATGAAGTGCATGTCAAAGTTCTCTATAAAAACTTACCATATCCAGAGCCACCCTCAAACTATAAGAAAAAGAGAAAGAAAAACCTAAATAGTGAAACCAGCTGTGATTCATTAACATGTTTTCATCTCAAGTATACTGTTAACTTTGAGCCTATTTTTTGCAAAAATCCTAACCCATAACCTTAATCTAAGTGTCATTAAAGACAAAGTGGGGAAGAGGGCAGACCAGGAACAAGAGGGCAGGGAGGAATCTCACAAGAACCTTTTAGCTAGCTCTGTTAAAATCTCTAAGAATAGGTAATTAAGATCCAGCCATACCAATTTACCAAGCAACCTTATCAATTCAGTTGGTAAACAGCTCTTGATATTGATCTACTCCTGACCCTTGAAGTAAACTAGTAATCAAATCCAAAGATCAGAGTTCAGCCTTATTACTACTACCTATACAGCTCAGAAGAAAAATAAAGTTTCAGTTTGGGACAAGACATTTACCTGGTAATTGTCAACCCTCCTACTCCATCTTAAGGAAAAACCAATTCAACTCTAATAACTTTATAACTTGTCTCTCTCCATTCAGACTATGCTACAATCCTTTGTATCTTAGAAGGGACAATCATGACACTTATTACTACTGTTCTGCTAAAACTATCATATAACAAATCCAAATCACTGTACTGCAGCACTCCTGACTGTTTTTATTTTTAGGACTGGTACTTGATATCAAGTGCTTAATTTGATCTAATACCTTTTGTATGCACACACATCCATTTTAATCTTCCTGTAGAAGCAGAAATAGATGTGCACACTTCTTTAGAACTCAACTGATAACACTGAAATACAGGAATCTGTGAACTACTTGTTTGCAGAAGTTGTAATACAATAATTTTTTCCAAAACAAAACCCAAACACCTGTCAGCTTTTTAGAGCCACATAAAAATGGAAGCTATTCAGAAAAAGTTGTTTATCTGTTTCTGAGCAACCTGTGGTGTGCAATCACATTGCTTAGCAATACTGACCATAATACAATATAAAAAGAGCTTGTAGTGGAGTGCAAAATACAAAACAATTAAGGACACTGCGTAGAACTTAATTCAGAGACTGACCAGAGCTGCATATTCCACACATACTCTTCTACCTATTTCTGCTGATATTTTGCCCAGGGAATCTCTTTTTTGGGCTAACTTGTAATGAACAATCATTTTCTTCATCCTTTCTGCTGCTTCCCCTCCCCAGACTACAAGACAGCAAATTAATTTGACAGCACATGAGTAATTCTAACTGCAGTGTTTATGTAAGCTAGGAACTAACATTTAATATTTGGTGGCACTTTGACATCTTCTACACAACATAAACACTTGCTGATACCCTTTGAACATTCTTCCCTAAACCCTCCAAGAGCAAGAAGTTTAATAAACACAAATCAAATGGAATATTTCAAATATATGGATAGGTAATGCACAAGTTTATCCAGAACTATAAGTAAAAAATTACTTCTGGCATTCCTCATTTGAAACAGGGGAAAGCACAACATGATGAAGTTAAAATAAAACATAGTCCTAAATAGATGCATCTACAGGGTGCTGACAAAGCAAGAGTCACAGTGAAAGTTACAACAGAAACAGTAAAATATGGTACAAAAGAGAAAATACAACAGAAAAGCTTCTCTTGGCTGTGCTGCTGCATGCTTCCATTGTGGAACATTAACTGCCTATATAGGATTCACTGTTTAGGACATAAACTGCTAATAACTTGAGTTACAATGACAGCTTTAGGGACTTTTCAAAGGTGCAAGCTGCCACTAACTACATTCAATCTCAAAAAATTCCAGTTATCATTTAAACAATTAAAATTATTTTCCTCAAAAATAAACTATTAAACTAGTCAAATAAAAGCATGAGCACACTCACCAACTCTGGTGGCTGCATGTCATCACAGGCATCTACATGACACTGCATCATCTTCCAGGGACAATGTAATAGAAGCAAAAGAGGAAATTAATCCAAATTAAGTCCATGTTATGGAGGTTTAGAGATAACTTGGCAAACACACACAGAGCAATATAGAGAAACATTTTTCTGCACTACTTAAATATACTACAAAGGCTCAAAAGTAAATAACAGACCAGTTACAAGAATTACTCCCTTTTACTTTCACTGCTAGGGAAATGTTACTGGTCACACTTCCTTTTTCCCTTGTTTCTGTGGCATAAACACATTTTCCTCTTACACAAAGGATTCAGACAGTTAAGGGCAGAGCAAAGCTTGAACAGTTGGTTACTTGGTTTTGTTACCTCTAAGTACTGGAACTGCACTATATAGTAAAAGATGCTACTCTCAGATACCAAAACCTTCTACTTCTCTTATGCATAAAAATAAAACAGGAAAGGCATTTAATAAAGCAAGTAACTGTCATTGATATATCTGTGTCACCAATGGGTCAAGAGGAAGGAGATAGCTTCTCATATGTTATTAATTATTTTCCATATACCCCATACAGCCAACAGCTAAACCAATAATCTACTACTGTCTAATTATATTGGAAATCCAACTACTTTTTTTTTAAGGGTGATATATAGCATATCTTTCCTTTAGTCTTCCTTAACAGATGTTGGGGAAAAAAATTCAACTAAATTATAAAAATACAAGTTGTAGTATCCACTTCAAATTACTATTATGGCAAAGGCCTTTGTTGAGTTAAAATATGCAACATAACATGGATGGCACACCAAAAAATGGATGATACCACTGATGAATTATTCTTTAAGAAACTAAGGGACACCTCCAAATCAAATGCCCTTGTCATTTTGAGGGACTTGATCTTGCTGGATGTTAACTGGAACACCACACAGCTGGTACAACCAGGGCCAGAAGAATCCTAAAAACACCTGGATGACATCATGGTACAGGTACTAGGGGAGCCAACTAGGAAAGGGGCCTTCCTTGATTTCTTGCTCGTTAACAGAGAGGGGCCCAAAAGTGAAGTGGCGATTGGTGGCCATCTTGGCCACAGTGACCACAAAACAATCAAGTTTAAAATCTCTGGTAAGAGGAAAAAAAGTGCCAGCAAAACTTCAACCCTGGACATGAGAGGAGACTTCAAGCTGCTCAGGGAACAAGTAAGGTCCCCTGGGAAAATGCTTTGGAAGGTGCTGGGGTCCATTAGTGCTGGTCACTTTTTAAGCACCACCTCCTAAGGGCACGGGCAATTCCCAAATGTTAGAAGTCAAGCAGGCGAGGCAGAACGCCAGCTTGGCTGAGCAAGGATCTTTTTCGGGACCTAAGGCAAAAGAGGAAGGTGTATGCCCAGTGGAAGCAAGGTCAGGTGATATGGGAAGAATACAGAGATGCTGCTTGCCCCAGTAGGGAGAAAATCTGGGCAGCTAAAGCTCAACTGGAATTGAAACTGCCAGAACTGTGGGGGACAATAAAGTTTTTAAAAATATATCAGTAGCAAAAAGGAGACCATAAATAATGTTGGCCTGTTACACGATGAAGATGGTTACCTCACAGAGACAAGGCAAACATCTTTAATGCATTCTTTGCCTCTGTCTTTAACTCACATGACAAACCAAGGAGGTCCCAGCGCCCTGAGCTGGAGGACCGTGACTGCAAGAATGATCAACTCCCAGTTAACCCTGTAGTTCAGCAGGATCTGCTGCTCCAGGTGCATCCCTATAAATCTATGGTGCCTGATGGGATTCATCCAAGAGTACCCAAAGAGCTGGCTGATGTCATTGTGAGACCTCCCTCAATGATTTTTGAACGATCTTGGGAATCTGGAGAGGTCCCAGGTGACTGGAAGCTGGCAAAGGTTGTCCAAATTTTCAAGGGCAAGAAGGATGACCATGGTAACTACAGGCCTGTCAGTCTCACTTCAGTACCTGGTAAACTTACGGAGATGATTATTCTGGGAGTTACTGAAAAACACATGATAGATAATGACTATGTTGCAGTCATTGGTCACAGTGAGCACAGCTTCATGAGGTGAAGGTCCTGCTTGACAAACTTGATTTCTTTTTTGACAAGGTAACCCACCCACTTGATCAAGGGAAGCCAGTTGATGTGATAATTTTAGATTTCAGTAAAGCTTTCAATACTGTCTCTCTCAGGATCCTTCTGGACAAAACGTCCAGCACACAGCTGGATAACAACGTCATGCAATGGGTGAACAACTGGCTCATAGTCAGGCACAAAGGGTTATAGTGAATGGGGTGACATCAGACTGGTGACCTGTCACTAGTGGGGTTCTGCAGGGCTCCATTTTAGGGCCAGCTCTCTTTAACATCTTCATAAATGACTTGGACACAAGATTTGAAGGTATACTAAGTAACTTTGCCAACAACACTAAAGTGGGAGGAGCTGGTGACTCCTTTAAAAGCAGGGAGGCCCTGCAGAGAGACCTCAACAAATGAGAGGCCATCACCAACCATATCAAGTACAAGGAAAAGTGCTGGATTCTGCACCTGGGATAGGACAACCCTGGATGTACAGACTGGGGAAAAAGATGTTGGAAAGCAACACCACATGAAGGGACCTGGGGGTCCTGCTTGATGGCAAGTTTAACACGAGGCAGCAGTGCCCTGGCAGCCAGGAGGGCCAATTGTGTCGTGGGATGCATCAGGCCCAGCATCACCAGCCAGTCAAGGGAGGTGATTCTCTTTCTCTGGTCTGCACTGGGGTGGCTCCACCTTGAGTCCTGTGTGCAGTTTTGGGTTCCAAACGAGAAGAAAGATATTAAGCTATTAGAGAGCATCCAAAGGCAGACTATGAAGATGGTGAAGGGTCTTGAGGGAAAGCCGTATGAGGAGCAGCTGAGGTCATGGGAGAAGGGAAGACTGAAGTGATACCTCATTGCAGTCTACATCTTCCTCAAAAGGGGAAGTGAAAGGGGCAGCACTGATCTCTTCTCTGGTGACTAGTGACAGGACCCAAGAAGACAGCACGAAGCTGTGTCAGGGGAGGATACCAGGAAAAGTTCTTTACCCAGAGGGTGGTTGGGCACTAGAAGCCAGGGCACTGGGCACAGCCCCAAGGCTGCCAGAGCTCAAGAAGCATTTGGACAATGCTCTCAAGCACAGGGTGGGATTGTTGGGGTCTCCTGTACAGAGCCAGGAGTTGGACTTAATGATTGTTGTGAGTCCCTTTTAACTCAGGATATTCTGTGATTCTATGAAAATATAAGTGCTCCTTTAAAAATGGTTCCTAAAATTTCAGGTGCATACAATTTTCTTCCCTACAGACTAATTTGTGCTAGTTACTACTGGTAACCAATGCAAATTAAATCAAAACCAAATACAACACTGACTGGATAAGACAAAATTATTAGTATGAATAAGAATTTATTGCCTTTTGCATGCAATTGAAAAATACGCATGCAATACTAACTGATGGGAAATTCCTTGGCCCAGAAGAGTAAAAATTGAAATTTTGTTAATTTTACTATTTATGTAGATGTGTCAAACATACTTTCTTCACTCTCTCTTTTTTGACATGCTCCTTAACATCAAGTCTCTTAAAACATAAAGTATGTTTAATATTTTTTTAGGGTATGTACCTTTATTGAAGTCCTAATACAGACACATGTATAAACACACACACACACACACACACACACACACAAATATATATACAATGATTTAGCAGTAGGAATCATTTGAATGACAAAAACCAGATGAGGTGTCTGAACATACACTACAACAGACACTGATTTAGCTCTTGTTTAACTCCAATTTAAAAATACTTTGAAAGCATTAGGCATAGGCCATTATAACAAAAAAAAAAAAAAAAAAAAAAAAGGGGAAGTGGAGGATTAAACAGCTTTATATGTACTTCACCTTATTTTTTCCCCGGTATGTTTTTGTGCATTTGTCTATCTAAAGCACTCATGGGGATGGGGGTGTTAAAAAAGAAATAGCAGAAATGCATTTGTGTTTTCTCAACTATCAAAATAGCTGTCATGGTCCATAGGCATTTAGTACTTACAGCCTAAAATATATACCACTGTAAATAAGAGAAACAATGCATGTATGGTTTTTAATAAAATGCTTCAGAATAAATGATATATATATTTATATATATATATATATACACACACACACACACAATTATTTTTTCCTCCCATCTTCAAATTTACAAGACTGTCAGTCTTGTTACATCTTAAAAAAGTCAAGTTTCACCATCCAGTCTTGGTTCACCATCTTATAAGTCTGAACTTTCTCATTTTTAGAGAAGAAATCTGGCAGAAAAAAAGGATTTCTGTAGATTTAACATCTCCAAGATGTTGATCTAAAGAGACTGTTCTTGCCTTTTAATGTATTTATGTAAAATGGCAGTCCTGCTCTCTGAAATTAGCCTTTCCCATGCATTACTTCACAAATCACAAGGATGTTGGTTTACTCTAAATGTTTCACTACAGAATGGTTTCTACGTGAAATGTATATTAGCTCAAGACCTTATATTTCTGGTATGACACTTTCAGCTTTAGCCTCACAATCCATGGAAAGACTTTTTATGTGCTTATACAATTAAGGATACTGGGATTATGGCTAGCCAAAAGTAGAAATTAAATAAGATCTGTGTCAGAAAGCAGTCCTCATTGTAGGCTGTCTATAAAACTCATGCATAAGGCAGCCAAAGTCATGAGCAGCTCCACTGTGAAGAGGAAGAAATAGAATTGCTTTTCAGAATGTGGAAAACAAACAAGCAGAGATGACTCCTATTTATTTGTAGAAACTCGTGTCAAGAAAGCCAAGGTCAACCTGATCAAAGTCAGACTAGAGTTCAAATAGATTTCTCTATTCTAAATGGAATGGAACACAACTAGAACACACTATTGCCCCAAGCTGAAGACTGTTCTCAACCACATACCCAAGGAAGGGCAGATTGCTCTGTTTATATGCCCTGACATTGGTTTTACCAGATGCAAAAAGGAAAAATCAAAACCCAAGCTTTGAAAACATGAAAATACAAAGAAGTGATCTTAGAGGTCTAGTTCATGACTCCTAGTTTAAGATTCTGAGTTGCATAGACAACTTGCTGGTTTTAATGTTGTGGGTTTGCTTGTTTTATTGTGGGTTTGTTTACTTCTTTTTTGGGAGGGTGGGGGTGGTCTGTTTGGTTTCAGTAATTTTAAATGCAAGTCTTTAATTTTAGTATTTCTGCTAGGCTTCTGGTGCCTCAATTGTGACATTGTTTCAATATGTTCTTCCAGTATGTGTTACTGGAAGTAATTGCCTCTTCCTCCCAAGGAGGCACCAATGGGAAAATCTCATTTAGGTAGCCTATTTCATAGTTCCTCTACTTTCTCTTCCATTTATTTAAAATAAAATAATCTCATCTAACCTGTCATTTCAAAGAATGGGCCAAACAGAGCTAAAAGAGGGAAAAAAAAAAAAAAAAAAAAAAAAGGAGATTGTTAACCAGAGGTTTACCTCCCAGATACCTAGAATTTCTCTTCCCGGGAAAGAGGATACAATAAATTACTACCAGGAAGTCATATTTCAGAGTACAACATGGAAGAATATCTTTACGCATTTTTTAATTCTCCCCACTGCCCAACATGGTTGAAATGTATCTAATTTCATTTAAAATTAATCGCATCAGTGGTCCTGGCTCCAAAACTTTTGAAATCATAGTAGATTTTTCAGACATAAATCAGCATAAAGAACTGAATTGAAAAAGCAATTATCTGCCAGACCAACTAGATCCCTTTAAAGATATTATTTATGTTCTCTTAAATTTTGTTAACATTTGTTGGAAAACATTGTTCTGACATGCTTTCTTAATCTGAACAGCCTTTCAATTTCTATTTTTGTCATCCTGATTTACAAGAAACAGTCTACAAGAAGGTCTGTGTAATTAAATCTGCAGGGACTGCTCTACCAACTTTCTATTCCGTCATTGATGGTAGGCAGGGAAGCACAACCAACCAGCCAAAATCCCACAAACCATAACCACACAGCAGATCACATCCTAAAAACTCTTTACACCTCTAACAGTTGTATTCTTGGGGAGACCATTTTTATGGCCAAAAGATTGTGGAGATATTAAAGTTTATCAGAGGCACACATGTTCCACACTTAAATGTATGTATTCAAGAAGTTTCCTCAAAGTGTTAACTGTATTTACTAAGCAAAATAAATTTTAGCCTCCTACCATTCCATCGTAACGGTCTCCAGGTCTACCTCTTCGGTCATAAGACATAAGATCTCTAAAATGAGAAAAAGCAGCAGCACATGACTCATGTTATGAACTAGTTTATATATTCCAATTCAAGTTTAAACAATTTGCACACAATTATGAATTTCTAAATGCTTTAGCCTAGTTCTGAATGACATAAAGTTACAGAACTACTAGTCCTGATAATACTGCAGAAATAATTAAATTCAAATGCTTTCAAAATTTTCTGGTGCAATACACACTCAATTATGAATAACTACTACCAACATGGAGTGTGAAACAAGTCCTGGAAACATGAGCACAATTCAGTAAATGTTACTCAACTTGTATAATGCACTTATACAACAGCTTACCCGCCACGAGGAGGTGGTGGAGGAGGAAGAGGAAGATTACGAGCTCTGCTGCCACCTCTGCCACCACGGCCTGGCGGAGGTGGCGGAGGTCCTCTACGAGGGCTCATATCATCATAATCTCTTCTTGATGGAGGCATAGGTCGTCCGCCACGACCAGGAGGCATTCGATCAAAGCCTCCTCTTCCACGCATGGGAAAGCCTACTGGACGTCCCCTTCTATCATCAAACATCATTGTGAAGCCACCATAGTCATATGTTTCATCATAGAAATTCGGATCATAAGGCTGGGCCCGTCCTTTAATTGGAGACTAAGACACACAAAAATAAAAATAACACCCCTCCCACCAGTCAGCACTGCTACAACTATATTTCATTAAATTAATATAATAAATTTATAAATATGAATTTATACATGCTGAATATGTTCTTTATTTCACAATACTCATAAGCAAGGCAGGGGTAGTGATATACTTCCTGAGAGCTTAACTATGATAGAGAAATTGCTGTTATCGATGGGTGGCACATACATTTGTCTCACTTCCTCCCTAATTTAAATTTTCTTATTTTATGGATATGTAAAGCATGACAAAGTCCCTTGGTACCAAAAATGTCTTCTCTCTCCAATAAGGTACACTCCAGTTCTAGCAAGCAGGAATAATTTCAAAGGGTGCTAACAGTCCAATGCTTATTTTGTTACTGGAGAATAGGCAATTAATTAAAAATAGAAATGGAAAGATATAATTTTCCAGCCAAATCATCCTTACTTTCATGAATACCAATGGAAGAATAAGTTTAAGACACATTACCTCAGAGATAAGATCCAAGATAATCTTGATACATTCCACAACTCTATCAGGTTTTCCACCAATAAGCACCACTCTATCAGTGGAATGAGGACAACATTCTTGAAAGAGCTTAATGGTGGTTTGAGTATTCTGTTGAATAGAAGAAAAGCAACCCCCAAAATTTTGAAATAGAAGTATTTTAAACAACTTTATGAACTTATTGAAAACACACACTAAGACACACACTAAAACATTTTAAAAGAAACAGTCAAATCATTCAACTTCTAGTCACTTTAAGTGAATGTGCTTCCAAGTTCTTACAACAAATTTAATCTTAAAATATTGTATTTTAAATACCCACAATGGCACCAGTTGGTATGAAATGCTAGTGAAAAATTTAGATTTTTGAAGTCTTTTAATTATGGCTCATCTACACCGTTATTTAATCAAATACAAGCAAAACGACCACATATTCATTATAAGCTTACAGGTTATATAAGCCTTCATATGTCATAAAAACATGCTTTGGATGCAAGACAGCAATGTTGCTAGGATTATGTCTATTCATCTTGCCTTTCCCTCACTCCACACAAATAGTAACTTATGCCTAAATGGACCTGGAATTGCATCTGATGGAATATGAGGAAAGGACAGAAAAGAACACTCTAGATTGATAGAGATCACTAGCTTTTTAAGACAAAACCTCATTCCTTCACAAAGGAAAAAGTGGCCTTTGAGGAAGTGAAAGTTAAAATACCCAAAAACTAAACAAACAAAACCCTAAAAAAAACCCACCCTACTTTTTTATAACTATATTCAAACATCTGTTAAATTATCATTAAATAGTTAATGGAGATCTATTCATGCTAAATAGTTTTCCATGGCTAACACCATCGATATAGCCTATTTAGCAGTTCCTGATGAATGGCATTTTAATTTAAAAAAGTATCCTTTATTTATAAAGATTACTGCTAATACACTTAAAAGCTTTATAAGTACTTCTGGGCTCTATCACCAACAGCTACTTCATGTATGAAATATGTTCTTAAGGATCTCATAGATCACAGATGAAGCTTACACTCACAGCATATTAACACACAAAATTAATTTGTTTATAGAATAAAAGCAGAATCTGAAAAGAATAGGAAACAGTACCTCTCTGAGTTCTTTGATTTTAGCACCCTTGACACCAATAATTCCTCCTGCTAGACTTTGGTGAATTAGAAGTCTTAATTCACAGTCAAAGTCACTACCTTTGTAGTGCTGGTACTGTAAGATGCATACAAGAATAAAATATTAGCCAGGGGAAAAATAATTGAAAAAATCCAAATACTAATTTTGATTTTCTTTGTTAAGATTTTTCTATAAACAGCATAATATGATTAAATTTACTTCTGAACTGTAATACTGTATTTACTATTTTTAAAAAAATCACATTTTTAAGTAATTTGCCTCAACACAAGGTGATATCAAATTACCTTTCTTTATTTCTTTTATTATTATTGCTGTAGTATAGAATTTTTATATATCCAACAGTGAAACACACTTGATTACAATGCAAAGGCAGAATGGAAATTACAGTAGAGCTACTTTAAATTGGGAACTAGTCAGGAAACAGGTGGTTTGAAGGGAAGGAGGCTGTTCCAAATATTATTCTTCAAGAAATTTTCTCTGTCCCCTATTAAAAAAATGCCAACACATACATTGAGAGCTATAGGTTTTCTTTCAAAAAAAGGCTAGGTTTAACGTTTTATTTTAATATATTAAAAATAGGACACAATCATCTAGAATTATCTTGTTTTAAAATCTAAATTTATACCTCTGAAAAAGAAACAAACCTAAGAGACATACCTCTTCCAAAGTAGGGATAATCTTCTTCAAGATTTCTCCAATTGTCTCTGTATCTGCACTTATACTCAAGATACTGTCAAGAGGCCATAGTGTCAGAAAACATAGAGAAGGTGAAAAGTAGCAGAAATAAGTTTATTATTCATAATCATACACACAATTCCAACAAGACTGACTACACAGAAGACCTTATAATTAATATTCTCCATTTAAAGTAAACCTGTTCACTGGATTTACAACACATGCATCTTCGTTTATGTCCAATACATACGCATGATGAATATAAGAATTTAGGGCTAGGCAGGTCTTGCAGAGAGAGCAAGAGAACTCACAAGAGCTTTTGGAAGGGCTCAGACAGATTAACCAGGCAAGAAATAGATGCAATATTTAAAGTATGAGTGAATATTCATCTTCTCCGCCACCACTAATTTAGTATACCCTTACCATTAAATTGGTAAAACTAGCACACCTTTTTGTAGAAAAGGTGAGGATATGTAAGTAGTCAACATTATATCTGGAGTAAGGTTGAGATACCAGTTAGAAATTAGATTACTAACGGACTCTGCAAAAATGCAACATAAATACAAGGGGAAAAACCCCAAAACAAAACAAAAACCCCACAAACAAACAAAAATGTAACACAAATGAGAAATGAAGAAAAGTGAACTTGAGTTAGTATTTCAGCAGAAATAATTATGAATGGACAATGCTGGGGGGAGAAAGGTGGGCCACAAAGACCAGAGCAAGAGACTCCTGAAACAATTTTATTTATAATACAGTAAATATACAACACTTGAAGCTGTGCTCTTTCCATTGAAATAAAATTAGTGGATTGTTTGGGTGGCCAACTCACGTAAAAATTCAGTGACAAAAAGACTTAATGGGGAAAATAAGACAGCAAACTTTAAAAAAAACAATACACGGTCTATAAGGGGATACTATTTATATCAAAGGCAGGTAATAAAATACATTTCTCTCTTTCTAATCAGGCAGTGAGGCATAAACTGTTGGGACATACCGCTCAGGGCCACTGCTGTCTGGGACTGAAACACTTGCATTGTACTGCATTGGTCATTGGCGTTCGTGGATGTTGGCATTGGGCATGGGCATTCAATCAGTAGTTGTCAAGTATGGTACCCGTTTGGCAACGAGCACATTTTTGGGCATAGCCAACCAGGGTTTTCACATGGGCGTTCAGGGGCGGATGGGCCAACGTCATGGTGGGCAACGCAGGGGCAAGTCGATCCAGTACATGGGTAACGGAGATATATGGCCAAAAAAACAAGGAGAGGGAAAAGGGGGAAAAGCAATAAATTTTAATTTAATACAAACTATACTTATTACTTTCAGTTAATGAAGCAAGTGTAAGTTGCTTTGAAGACTAACACAATAATGGATTGCTACATCAATGTGACTTAACAGTATGGATCTTCACAAGTTATGTTATCTGACTAACCTACATTTTACTTTAACAATTATGTTTCAGTAGCAGGCTGGCTCATGAAGGTAGACACAAAAACTGTTGAGATTCATATTACTGAAACCTTGGGCAAGTTGGGAAAGTTAGTATTCCAGACCAGTTAAATTATCTGGAGTAAAGTGATGTGTTTATTTACTTAAAACAAACAAACAAACAAAAACACTAGCTGCTAAAGTTTGTTGGCATGATTCCTGCCCATTTCAGCTTAATCCTCAATTCTAGTTGCAATAGTTTGTGAACTTAGATGGAACTGATTCTGTGATGATATATTAGCAAATATTGTGTTGAACACAGTCTTGCTTGAAAAAAAATGTAGCTGATCCTAAGTACAGGAGTGTAAACAAATGGAATTTAAGAAGCATTGCCAAGTTTTATAAATACATAACATTTACACTGAATGTGTGTCAATCACAAGAGTCAACCCGCATAAAATATGAATAGCTAAGTAAGTTATGACCATTTAAAAATGCTTCCAAGTAAAATAAAATGTTTCTTTACTGTTCTATACCTGTACCTAAATCATGCAACCTTAACATCAATGTTTTTGTGCTTTATGTCCACAATGTTAAAGCAAAAACAGATGGACCATTATGTTTTGGGATATTTTTTTTAAAGGGAGTTCAAAAATTCTTTTATCACTGGGTTAAGCCAGCCACCAAAGATAGTTTTCAATAGCACTATAATGGATTCACATGAATGGGAAATGGTATAGTTACAGGTTTTAAGTTTTACCAGTATTTCTAATGAGAGATGTTAACTCGTGTAATTTAGAGGAACCCTGTTTGAAAGCAAAGAGGTTTAATATAAACCTCTCCTCCCACATAACTTGAGCTGGGCTTCAATTAAAACACAAATTGAAAAACTAAAGTTATCTTCTCCAACAATCATTATAAGTGGCTTATGGGATTATTGTTGTCTAGGTTTGAATTTCTCAATTTCTAGAAAAGTTTTCAATGCAGTGCCCTGGAAGATTTGGTGTTAAATTAATTCAAACTCATGTATACTCACATCTGTACGAAGTGCCTTAATATTTTTGCCACCTTTTCCAATCACTGCTCCAGCATTCTGGAAAATAGTTTTCAGAATTTACATTAGGCTAAAACAGCACAGACTGTTTTTTTGAACCAAAGACTAAGAACAATGTATCTATTTCTGCATTACACCTTGCAGGGTGCATTTAAGGGTGGGGTGAGGCTTGTTTCCTTTTGAAAAGTTGAAATTAAATCAAAACAAACTGATGTGGTGTTACCATGAGGGAGAAAAAGGTAAAAAAAAAGATCAATGCAGAGATAAAAATACTCAGTAATATTTTTTCAATATTTAATTTAAATTTCTAGGCAATTCTGCCTGTATTCTCATACAATCATAGGTGGACAAGCAGATGAATAAAAAACTGGTTGGATGATTGGTAATAGTTAATGGATCTTATTGCACCTAGAGGCTGGTAAGACGTGGGGTACCACAGAGGTCTATCCTGGGATCTGACATGTTTAACACAGAATGATTTGGGTTGGAAGGGACCTTAAAGATGATCTAGTTCCAACTCCCTCCCCGCCACGGACAGGGATGCCACTCACTAGATCAGGTTGCTCAGGTCGCAACCATCTCATAGTTAGAATATGACTGAAAAAAAACCTTATGGGTTTCCATGTATGTTATATAAGTCAACAGCTTTGCTAGTTTATTTGATCACTTTTTAAATGTTTTTAAATTTCACTTTCCCACTCCAAACATTTGAGCAAATGCTACTTTTGATTGAAGCCTATGTAAGTCAACTGATCACTCAGGTAGGTACAGTCTGAAGAATGTAAAAAACCAACATAAACAATTGCTAATCTCCAGTTGCTAAAATCAAGAGGAATAAACTCATGATATTCAACAGGGGAAATTGTAAAACTAATTTTTTACCAGGCTATTTCAAGAACTACATGCAAAATTATTGCTTTTACTATGCAGTTCATACATGATGCTAACAGCACCAAAAGTATTTTGCAGCACTCCACATTACATGGCATTTCTAATGAATAGTCAAGTTGAGTTAAGGTAACATTCCCCTAACCTAAGACAAAAGACTGAGTTACTTCAGACAGCACAAACATCTGCATCAACTGGAAATACTAAAGGAGATTCATAAACAGCAGTTTTACTATGACAATTTATACTAGTCAATGAAGCAATTGCAATCCATGAAACATTACTCTCTTATATTTCCTACTGTTGATACTGATAGATTTATTAAATCTAGAGAAATTATTAAAATCTTGAGGAAGTCCTCATCTTGCCTCATATCTAATTTACAGTTATAAGCTAGATCATTCTCTAAACTACTTGCTTTCTAAAGACTAATACATAGTCATTCCCCTGGAAACAATTATGTTCTATTCAAACATGAGAAGTGGCTTATCATTTCTATGTATTTATTTTTTCAATAAGTACATTTTTTTAAAATCAAAGAAGTCCCAATGATTGTTAGACTCACCCTCAAAAAAAATTACTGAAGATCGCAATACACTTCTACTATCACTCATGCACACAAGTATTCCTAAATAAATTTTAAATAAAGCACAAGTTCTTTCTAAACATACACTGTCACCACTGTCTTAAGCAATGGTATAAGCAGGAACATAGTATGAATACTAAGAGCATACTTTGCTTTGAAGCAAAATGCGCAATTCAACCATTTCATCTGTATTCCGAGACCTTTTGAAGGCCTGTTCTTCTTCCATATCTTCTGCAGGACGTTTGCCTGTAGACAGGTCCATAGGGGGGAAAACATAAATGTATATTTAACTTTCTAAGTCATGATAAAACTATATATCAAGTTATGCACTGTATTCCTAGTGAAGCATTCCCTCCCATTAGCCCAATGCTAACTTCTGACATCTACCCTGAGCACCTTTGGACAGAAACAGGTTTTTACTTCATCAGTCTACATATCAATTAATAAGTGAAGACTCATTCAAATCTATAAACTACAGCTGAAATGCAAATTTTTAAAACTTGGTGAAAAAATAACACTGTTTACAACAGTGCTGCACCACCTACTTAGTATTTCTTTTACAACTGGGAAAACCTTAAAGCACATAAGATTAAAAGTAGCTTGTCCAATACTGAAATACTGGTGAAACAGTAGGAAAGCAGTATTTAAAAATCACTTTAAAAAACTGGCCTGAATCAATACTAATGCTCTAACTCTTCTTCACTAATTATGTCCAAAAGGTTTTTCATTTAGCTAATATTTAGAGATATTCCACATATATATATATTCCCTCAAACTAACAACTGCTATAAATTAAATACAGTAATAGATATGCCTAACAGTATATTTATGTGATCACATTGTCCACACAAATACTGAGCATTTAGCTATCAAATATTTTCAAATCTTTCCTTATAACTTTTAGTTACTTATACCATGACTAAAATACTCCCAAAGAAAAATTACATATTCATGATACAAAAATCACATAAAATCACATGGGCCATTTAAAAATTAAAAGATTAAATGAAGCATTTGATACAGTTAAAGCATTTCAAAACAGTTAGAAACATCAAGACTCAAAAAGTTTCCTTCCCCCAAAATAAAATAGCCCTTTAAAAAATTTACCATTTGTCTCTGTGTTGGTAAAGGTTTCCTCCTGTTGTTCAGTCTCCATTACCTTTTATTCTTAGGAGTGAAGGTAAAATCTGTTGCAGAATAAAAAAAGAGATAGTACACTATTTGGTGGGGGAAAAGGTTAATTGTAGATCATACTAATGGGAAAAGCAAGAAGAAATGCCTGCTTTTAGAGTTTACCAGGTTTATATATACTTGCAGAGCAAACCCAAGTGTTCTGGGCAGGATCAAAACCCTACTGCTTCAGAAGCCTATGAAAACAGCATAGATTAGGCTCTGTTCACTTACAGGTCTGATTCTTGTTACAACTGAAAATGGGGCTTTGACCTGAGATTTTGCTGCAAAGCTTTTCTTTATTAATGAAAAAACAACAAGACCAAACACATCACTAAGAGGAGAAATAATAAAGTACAAAGGCTTACAGATACACAATTACACTCCGAATTATTTCAACCTTGCTCATTTTCAAGCATTTGCTAGTTTTAAGCAATCACATTTATTGACAATGACTTTCAAATATTTAAAGTGAATAATTACCTGGGTCCTACTTTTAGGATGTTATATACCATATCTTGAATTTCCTTTTTAAGAGATGCTATGTTTCAATATGCTAATTGTTTAGTTCTAAATTTAGACTAAACAATTTAGACCAAAAGTTATAAAATAATTGTTGGTGATTAGACGTTTTCTATCAACTTACTAGTATGCCTTCCATCAATATAACAGATGAACAAAACATTACACACAAGCCACTCTTGAAAAATTCTGTTAAAAATAGCACACTATAATGTATAACCTTTGCATACAGGTATGAAGAATCTCAAAAGCAGACTAACTTTTCTGACCTTGTGAAACAGGTACCTCGTACAAGATCTGTTTTTGCTAAATCCACGACTTAAGGATACTTGTAAAACGAATTAGAAGTCCAGGCAGAATAATTTTGCACCTTATTAAAAAATTAATTTGTACAGATAACAGCCAAACAAAGAACGTTATTTTCCTCCCTTTGGATTTTATTGCTCAACTTTTACAGCCTGAACAAATGGTTGATACACATATATACGAAGAAAAAGTGAGGTATGTTTAATTTTTTTAAAGCATCATTTTTATCATCCGTTAATTTCTAAGTTACCCTAGTTTTGCAGGCTAACAGCAAGCATTGCCGGTAGGTATGCAATCTTTTACAGTCGCTGCTGAGACACCACCTCCCCAGCACATGCTAGTATTTCCAGGCCCCTAATTTGAGCTAATAGAAAAAGCACCGCCTAAAGAATAGCCAAGTGTCGAAACAGACGCTGCTAGAACGCAGGGATGGGGGCAGGAAGAGAAATTTCATCAGGTTCAAATGGCTAACCCTTCGAGACCGTATTCTATTTATGACCCTCACAAAAATTCTAGAGCTACCAGGAGAAAAAGTGTAATATACTGTTCAGGACAAAATGCTCTTGACTAGTTGCTGTGCTGTTGTGCTCTTTTGTGCAAATCGGGTTTGCAGGGTTAAATTGGCTAACGCAAAATTTTTAAAAACATCTAAAGAATAAAGCAGCCATGGACATGAGTAGAGGGCTGGGAGATGCCGGTGTGTCTCTACCCCGCTGCCTCCGGGACTAAGGGCCCTTCCCGCCCGGACGCCTCCACTTCCACAGCCCACGCGCCAGTCTGCTCAGGCTAACGTTCACCTTTAGCCCTCGCGCAGCTTTTAAAACCAGCCAGCCGCCGAGCGCTCGAAATCCTAGCTCACGCCCTAGGTGGGAGGGGGAAAGGCGCCGTTACATAACCCCCACAGTCCGAGACCCACCTCCGCGGTGGCGGGGACCAGCAGAAATGGCGGCCGCTGTGATGGCGCCTACCCACTGCTAGGCGGAGCCGTGAGCCGAAAAACCACCACCACGCGGTCACAAGATTTCCCCCACTCCGACCAGAGAGACACAAAGGAGGCACTCAGAGGCCCTCACCCCAGCTCAAGCAGGGCCGACAGAGCGCAACAGCCCTGCCACGAGAACTCTAGCATGGCCCCTAAAAGCAGGCTCTGCTGCAGAACGCTCCCCAATCATTTTGACACGGCTGCTTCCGCACAGGCCGCAGCAGAGTGCCCTCGTCTTCCTCTCTGCCCACCAAAATTTCAAAAAACTCACCCCATCCATAGCTACCCTAGGTAGGTACCAGAAAGGGGCGGCGACCGCCCCCCCCCCGGCCTTAGCACGCACCCGCTAGTGAGACCAGCCTCCACCACATCGCCACTCCGGGAATGGCACCAGTTGGGCCGCCGTGCTCGCACTAAGGCCACCGAAGCGCGACGACTGAGACACAAATCATCCTTTTCGCCCTTCCCTTGGGGCAGATGGAGCCCCTTGGGTCCGCAGGTTGCACAAAACCACTCCACATTAGCTAAGGAGTCATCACTCCCGGCCCCCTCCTTCTCCACGCAGCAGTCCCCAGACCTACTCAATTCCGCCGCCCCGCGCAGTCCCTGCGAGAGTCCAAGAAAATCCTGAGGCCCAGCGGCGACAGGCCTCCCGTGTTTTTGTGTCACACAACAGGGTTGGGAGGGGTATGATCAACAGCTTCGTTTCCTTCAACCCGGCTTAACCCATCCCCCCTTACCCCACCCCCAGTGCAAGCAACACCCCCTCCGAACCGCGCTTACCTGCACCCACCACGTACAGGAAAAAAAAGGCGAGCAACTCCTACTACGAACACACATCCACCAGCACCGCCAAATGACTGGCCGAACCACTTCCTCTCCTCCCCCTGTGGGGGACGCACTGCGGCCCCGTTGGGTAAGGCAGTTGCCCATCAGGGCAGGGATGGCCTCTAGTTCGCCCCGCCCTCCGTGTAGACCGCGGCGAGACAGGCCTAAGTAATCACAAGAAGAAGAGCACTATCCACCCTACACCGCTGCAGTGTGCCTAGGTTGTTTGTTTGTTTTACCTGCTTGATGGGGGCTACGAGAAGTGCGGCAGGAACAGTGGAGACAAAAGAAGGCAGCAAAGGAGAGCGACCTCAGAGGTTTTTTGAAAAAAATGGCGCCTGCGAAAACTCCGTCTTGTGCTTGTTCCTTAGCACTGGAGGAGGCGGGGCAGTGTTCTTGCGATGCTTAAAGCCGCGCGTGGCGCCACGCCTCCTATTGGCTGTTAAGTTGCGGGGTGTTTTTGGGGTTGTGTACAGAGGGCAGGTGTATTCTCGTCTTTCTTCCCACCTACAACTCAGGTGAGGGGAAGCAGGCTGCCCCGCTGGTTCTGCCCGCCCGCTCGTTCGGCACCGCACCTGCCTCAGATAAGTGTATGGGGTGGTTCGGCTGAGGGTAGGGTGTGGGGAAAGGGGCTTGGGTTCTGGTCAGCCTGTTTGAGGAGTAGGGAGGCATGTGTTGTCCTTAATGTGACTCTGGTGGGGCGGGCCACGTCGTCTTAGCATCCATCGCTGTCCACTGCAGCTAGTCGGTGTCCTCAGGGATGTGGGGTGACAGCTAGCCTTACCGCCCCCGGGAGTCTTGGCGCAGGGTAGAAGCGCCACGCTGGTGATAGACTGTCTAAGGACTGCATGGACGACATGAGAAACATATCGAAATGAGTAAACAAATGGGTTATTTCCTATAAGTAACTGTACCGTTTTTTACAAGTGGTAGAGTTTTGGGGCAAACTTAAAGGCAGGGTGTTTTTTTATTAGCTGCAGGTTATAATGTCAGAAGACAAAAACTTTGTGGTTTTTTACTCTTCTTATAGTAATTTTTCTTTGGTGTAATTCTGTAGGGAGGTTGAGTTCCTTGGTCATCCCCCTTTAGGGGATAAATAGGTTCCAAGTGCAGTTATACAATTTAAATGTGCATAGATGCTTCCAAAACTATCAAGAAGTTAGAGCTTATTAACCACTGATGTTCTTGAGACAATGACCACCAAAATTTGGTGCTATTATAGCCAAATCCTGGACTGGGTCTCTAGATAACATTGATAGATCAGGCTAGCCTTCTGTTATCAGTTCTAAAGCTTTAACACGATTAAAGTGTAAAAATCACCTCTATGATACAAATACAGACCCCAGCCTGTTTATATTGTAAATGAGGCTTCTCACTTGTGCTCTTCACAGTGCTAATGAGATGAGAGAATAATTTCTGATTCTGAAAGTTAGATGTTTTAAGTCTTAATAGAAACCTCACAAGGAGCAATGAGTCCAGGGTTATAAACACAAAAATTTCTGATGGTTCAATTTATCTCAAAGTAGATTTTGCTGATGATGTTCTAACAAGTTTAATTGGATTTTCACTGCCTGAAATGAATATGTTGAAAAGATACCATTTCACATCCAAAGCTCAAGCATAGTTTAGAGAAATGTCAAGGATGACTGATAGGTCTCTGATGACTCTAGAGTTGAATCCTTTTTCAGTCTAAAGCCACTGTATTAATTCTACAGGATACAGATGCAAGGCATCTAGAACAATTGAAGAATTGTTTGAATAAATAACATGCACAAACTTGTAGATTATTCATTGGGAAATATTTAAGGCAAAATTTTCCCTGAAAGACTACTGAAAATTAAATTTTAAAGTTAAGTGGTATGCCTTTTTTCTCTCAAATGTTAGTGGAAAAGGGAGAGGAGATGTCTTAGCAGGTAGGAATTTGTTTCTTATGGTGAGAATATTGAAATAAACTTTTGAACTTTTTGGGCTTGATTTTAAATATTCATGCATCACTCTTATTCTGCAAAATCCTCTATCTTCTTGACTGGTGATCTTGGTTAAGAGACTGTCAGGAAACAATAAAAAACAAATCAGGTAATTCTTACACTTTTTTAAAGGATGATTATTTAGCTGATTTTCAAGAGGTAGCTATAGGACATGACTAGCCTTGTTTTAAAGTGGTTGAGTACATTTAAACAATAACTGTTTAGATGCAGTTACTTACAATAATGCCAGGAACCTAAAGTGTAGAGAAATTAAAATTTCCTAAATATTCATGTGAGGAAAAAAGTGTATATATAAATGGAATTAAAAGCGATGTACTTATTTAAAAAGCAAACCTAACCCCTCCAACTGTTTCTACCATCACTTAATATCAGAAAAGAATGATTGTATCATACAGAGGATCTATTTTTTGGCATGTTAAGTATTACTAATAATTTTGAACCCACAGCTATCCTTATTCATTAGCTCTTCATGTTTACTACTCTAACCTTTTCACAATGTAGTCAAATAGTTGTTGTGTTCCAAGGATGATGTATATATATAATTACATTGGCCTTAATTTTTAATTTTTTTAATTTCTGCTTTTAGATTGTATTAAAAAAAACCAAGCCTAACAAAGTATAAATGAAAACATTTTGGTGGAAGCTCTTTAGTCACTTTCAAAGGATAATCTACACCTTACTGTGTATAGAGTATTGTAACTGCGCGGCTGCGGTCACAGGGAATATGTTCTCCAGCCAGCTCACTCCCCGAGACCGATTGACAGTAACAAGAGACGCTGTCCCCAGATCTCTACTGAGAGCTTCCCAGGTGGTGGTGCGTACAGGGGCTCGCAGCTCCCTGCAGCAGACGGCTGTGGCGCAGGTGACACAGCAACCCAATACGAGGGACCGAGGCAAAGGAATCGAGAGGGATCACTTGTTTGAGTTCTGAGGAAGGTTTATTTCCCCAGAGGAGTCAGGGACAAGTGATAATAACTGAGGGCAAAAAACTGCTTTTTAAGGAAGGGAGGGAATAAGGGGAGGACACAACCTTTTACCAATAAGAAGGCATTAGGGAAGGAATGCAGGGTGTTACCCAATAGAAGCCAACAAGGGGAAGGAGCAAACCTTGCAATCCAATCTTGCTTCGAGGAAGGGATGAAGGACAGGGAACACTCCACAACAAAAGGTTGTGCTATCTTTGATAGACAGGGGGATTGACATACACTTGGCGGGAAAATCTTGGGGTAAACAACTCAGGACTGAACCATCAGGGAAGCCAAATGGGGTACATGGAATGAACCATTACAAACTAATAACAAGGAATATTTAAAACCTACTACAGAAGAACAAACTGTAAAATAACAGACTACCACAGAGTATCAGAAATGGTTTGCTTGGGTTTTGTTCTTTCCTTTTTTCCTTTCCTTGATTTTTTTTTTTTCAAAGAATGTAAAATTGGTAGTTAGAAGAGGAGTTGGTTTGGGTTTTTTTAAATTTTTTTATTGGACTGTATCTTCTTTGGAAGCCTTTTCATCATCCAAACAATATATGTTAGACCATGGGAAAAATGGAGGGAAGTAGAAGAGGAGAAAACTTTGTAAAGCATGAGTCTTTAAAGGCTTTATTTCATACCGGTAATAAATTATTAATTCCTTGGTCTTTTACCTTGTCCTCCCTTTTCTTTCTCAAAAGAAAACCCAAGCAAGCCATGACTGTACAAGGCATCTTTGGGTTATTTTCTGAGAGGCTGTATTGGGTCTGGCTGGGATGGAGTTAACTTTCCTCATGGTGCTGTGCTTTCTGTTTGTAGTGAGAATGGTATCCATGCCTCAGGCATATTTTGGCTACTGCTAATCAGTGCTCACACACCATCAAGGCTGTCTCTCCAACCTTGCCCTGCCCCCAAAGGCTGATAGGCTAGGGAAGGGATTAGAAGGGGACAGAGCCAGGCCAGCTGACCCAAAAAGACCAAAGGGATCTTCCATACCAGATGATGTAATGACCAGCATTAAAAGGGAAAAGGAAGGGAGAGGGGCATTTTTAAGGTGTTAGTCTTCTGAAGTAACTGCTATGCATAGTAAAACCCTACTTCCAAGGAAGTGGCTGGACTTCACCTGCTCATGGGAAGTAGAGAATAAATCCTTTTGTTTCCTTTACTTTGGCATGCAGCCTTTGCTTTTCTTCATTAAACTGCCTTTATCTCAACCCAAAAGTTTCACCATCCTATTTTTCTCCCCATCCAGCAGAGGAAGGAAAGTGAGAGAGTGGCTTGGTGGGCACCTGGCTGTCAGTGAAGACCAACCCACCACAGAGGCTGTTGGAGTCTGTGCATGATTTAGAACTGTAACAGAAAAAGGTTTTGTCTGGTGAGAGGTTTGATTTCTTTAGACTTGCTTCCATTTGGCTGGACATCCAGCAAGGTTTACTATTCTTCAGTTATTAGCTATAGAGTAGAATAGTTCAGTTGGAAGGAACCTACAACAGTCCTCTAGTCCAACTGCCTGACCACTTCAGGACTCAAAAAGTTAAAGCATGTTCTTAAGGGCTTTGTCCAAATGCCTCTTAAACACTGACACATGGGGCATTGACCACCTCTCTGGGAAGCCTGTTCTGGTGCTTGACAACCCTCTTGGCGAGTAAAGGCTTTTTAATGTCAAGTTTGAACCATTCCCACACATCTTGTCACTGGATACCAGACAGCAGAGCTCAGCACCTGTCTCTGCTTCTTCTGCTTCTCCCTTCAGGAAGCTGCAGAGAGCCATGAGGTCACTCCTTAGCCTCCTTTTCTCCAAACTAGACAAACCCAGAGCTCTCAGCAGGTCCTCATATGACATTCCTTTCAGCCCTTTCACCAGCTTTGTTGCCCTCCTCTGGATGCATTCAAGTACCTTCACATCCTTTTAAAGTTATACAGCCCAGAACTGCACACAGTACCCAAGGGGAGGTCAAAGCACTGCTAGATACAGAGGCAATAATCACCTCTTTTGACCAGCTGGTTATACTGCATTTAATGCACCACAGAACATGGTTTACATACTTGGCTACCAGGGCTCACTGCTGACTCCAATTGGGCCTGCTGTCAATCAGCACCCCCAGATCCCTTTCTGAAGGGCTGTTCTCCAGCCTTTCATCTCCCAGTCTATACTTGTGCCTGGTGTTTCTCTGTCCCAAGTGCAGAAGCCGGCATTTGTTCTCATTAAATTTCATGCCACTGATGATTGCCCAGTGCTCCAGTCTATCTAGATCCCCCTGCAAGGCCTCTGGTCCCTGGTAAGAGGCACTAGCACACTTGCTAATGGTGTATTCAACTCCTGCATCCAGATAATTGATAAATATATTTAACAGAACTGAGCTTAGAATTGAGCTCTGAGGAATGCTGCTGGTGGCCAGTCACCAGCCATATGTGGCCCCATTTGCTACAGCAATTTGAGCCCTGCTCTTCAGTCAGTTCTTCACTCAGTGCTGTGTGTACCTGCTCGTACCACAGTTGGACAACTTCTCCAGAAAAATGCTGCAAGGGTCAGTATCCAAATCCTTCCAATAATCAGAAAAACTGCATCTACCAACTTCCCTTCATTCTACTAGGCAGATGACTTTATTGTAGAAGAATATTAGATGAGATAGACAGGCTTTTCCTTTTGTGAACCCATGTTAACTGTGCCTGATGACTGCATTGTCCTTTACATGTCTTTCAAAAGCACCCAGTATGATATTTTCCATAATTTTTCCAGGTACTGGGGTTACCTTAATAGGTCTGTAGTTTCCTGGGTCTTCCCTCAAGACCTTTTTGTAAATTGTAATAATGCTGGCTAGCTTCTAGTCAGCAGAGACCTCCCCAGACTCCAAAGACCTTTGGTCAGGGTCCTGCTGATCAAGAGGGGTCTTGCTGTAACATCCACCAGCTCTTTCAGTACTCTGGGATGAATCATATCAGGTCCTATGGACTTATGAACACTCAACTGATACAGCTGGTACCTTACATTTTCAGTGTGCACAAATGGAAAGTCACTGTTCCTGCAGTTGTGGTCCTCCAACTCAGAGGACTGGGCAGCCGGGCAGCCAAGATCTATGAATATTTTTAAAAACTTATCATTAAATATATTCACTCTCGAATTGTAAAATAAGGCAGTGACTAGACCAAAGATGTGGTAAGATTCCAATTAAACTAGGCTGGCCCAACCAGCTTGAGGATTAGCCTACTCCTTCCAGATACCACTTCGGCCACAGTGATACATGTGTTTATACCCCAGTAACTTGTTTCTTGTTGAATTAAGGTAACATCCTAAGAAAACAAGTTAGTTGTAATAATATAATCTTAAAGTACCAGTTAGGAATATTAAAGGATAAAGGGTTTCCAGTCTAGGACCATTACTGTTGTAAATGATCAAATTGGCAGCCAAATTTATAAAAAAATTCTTATAAATTTATTAGATCGACAACCAAAAATAGAATATTATAAAACTGGCACAGCCAAGACAGCGTCAACCCTGGACTTTGACGCTGGGTGAACCTGGTTCAAACTGACGTAGTGTCAGCGTCTCCCCAGAGTTTCAAACCAACTGCTCCAGGTAGCCAGTTTATATACAGTTTATTCCGCCTGAAGCAGAAATGACCTAAGATTTCTGTAGGTCCCTACATATGTATAACGGGGACTATACAGATTCAGTCCCGTACAAAAGTTAGTCCATAGGCTTGGATGGCTGTCTGGGCTCCTCGAAATGGTCTTCCTTTCAGCTGTAGCCAAGACGTCACCACTGTTCCTCGATGTAATCTCTGATGTAATCTCTTCCAGGTGCCTGTTCTGTGAATGTTCTGGACATTCCTGGGAAATGGCCAATGATTGCCCTGGAAGGACTTATTCATTTGTTAATAGTCATGATTTTATCTGGGCGAGTCCCGGAAATCTTCTGAATAGAAAGGAAACCCCTGCTTCTGGCCATGTGGGTCAGAGGCATGTTTGAATCTTTATAATTTTTATACAGTTACAAAGCATTAATTATCTCTATCATATACTACAATCCCTCCCCATTTATTTTACCCATTTAATTCATGCTTCTAATTTATTAATTTTCTATTTCTACCCACCACCACTGAGGGTTCCTCACAAGCGGAATACCCCTTATACTATTCGGTATTCCCCTTGTGGGATGCCCTGATACACTACACTACTTCTTTCTTCAGTGTTTTGCCTTTCAAACCTTGCCAATGCTTCTGCAGCATTGCTGGCATACCTTCTCTCCCCTAGTCGCATGATCTTAGATGCATCACCTCCAGAAGCTCCCTCCGAGTCTATGGGGACTATTGTAATCTGCATTCCCCTGACTACAGAGTGGATCAATCTGATAAAACATGGAATCAGACAGGGTAGGAATAGGATCCCAGCTACTGAACAGAGCACAAGAAATATTACCTTGTTCAACCATGCTCCATCGAATAACTTGTCCCACCATGAGGACTGCAAAATAGAATTCCATTTTTGGACGGGGACATGGGCCGCCTTTTTTATTTCAGCCGCCAAACCTCTTATGGTTTCCCCATAATCATCAATTTCAATACAACATTCTGATTCATTAAATTTTCCACACACCCCTTCGTCTTCGGCCAACAAATAGTCTAGTGCTATTCGATTCTGGTACACAAAGGCTCTCACCTGTGTGTGCTGCCGACTTAGTAAATCCAGGGCTTCGGAGGTGTGATTTGATACAATTTCCATAACTGCTTGCAATCTGATCAGCCTGTTCAGTAGGTAAATTGGGGTCCTATATCCATAGCTTCCATCCTGTTCCCACGTGGCCGGCCCATAATAATCGATTATTCTTGCCTCTGGCCACTCCTCTTCCCCCCAAGCTTGCTTCTCGCTTATCACTGGTATCATCTTCTTCAGACTCCTCCTCTCCCTTTTCAAGGTCTCATACAACGGAGCCCCTAACAGATTGCTTTTCGTTCTCAGGAGAGTGAAGAAAACTGGTCTGATCATACCTAAAGTGCAAGACCCTTTCCACCTTGGGGGTAATTCACTGTATGCCTTTTGTCCATAGATTCAATAAATCCCATCCGGGGCTTTCCATTTAATGTTTATTTTCCCTGGGTCTCCCCAGAATTCTCTCACACTTTCCAAGGATTGGAAAGGGTTGGCTCCTGGACTTTGGACCCAGCATAACCCTATTCTCTTGTGCTACTCACAATTTGTATCATTTTTCAGGCTCCAATACCCCAAAGGAGGGGCTGGGTGCCATACCTTGCTTTTTGAATCAGAGTTCACCGTCAGAGTAGATACACACGGAGTATATCCCACCATGTCGGTGTATTCTCTCCCCTCCCGACTGACACAAATTGAGCTAATCACTCTTTGGTCCAAAACCTACCCCTCAGGCCTCTGTACCAATTTTGAGACCCTCGGGCTATCCCATTTCAGAAGTTGCTCTGGAGCCAAACCTTCCCCTTTCCATGGCCATTTTTCCACAGATTTCAGCCCCCCACAAATCCAACAATTCGACAAACCCAATTCTGTTGCAATTTCTTGTATTAGATCAATGAATAAGTTCCTGTCTGGGGAAGGTAATTCCCCATCAGCATATTGTTTTGCTAATACTTTGTACTGTTCACTCAATGTTTTCAACCTCTCCTGTTCAATTCTCTGTTTCCTCAGTTCTGACTCCCTTCTTTTCATTTCTTGAATTATTTCTTTCATCTTTCCTTCAGGATCCTCATTATCTTTGTCGTTCACAAAACAAACCACCCTATCATATTGCAGGCACACCCTGTCATCATTTGCTCGTGCCAGATCCAATATGAGTGGGTCCTTTTTCTGAGTAATTTTATTATCAAATTTTGTATTCTTTGTCACCCAATACATTTTCCCATTCATCGTGCATATCCCCAACCTTGCACTATCATAGCACAAAGGGTTCACCTGGTGATATGCAATAAAGATTGACTCTGTCTTTCCCCCTACCCACATGGTTCGGTTACACTGGTCACAGATGGGGATTGACATCTGTTCTGTGTCACGTTTTTTCCTCTGGAACCTGTGATCGTTTGACTGCCCATTCCTTAACCCTGCCTCGTGATTGATGCACCAAGTCCCGATTTCCAATTCACACAATTTCACCCGAGTGCCATTTTTCCAACAGTACCTGCTCGTTCCGTTCAGGCATTCCTCTGGGGGTTGGTATGTCGAGAGTCCCCCGCTCATCCACAGAGCTTTTGTTTCCGTTGTTCCTGGGGATCTCAGTGCTCAGACTGCGTCCCACACATGACTAGGCTCAGGCCAATCAGGATTCCCACTAGGCATACTCCTCTGCCTTTGCCTCCGCCCTCTGGGGTGCCACCAGCAGCGAGGAAGACCATCTTCGTGGCAGCAGGAGTACTCTTCAGGGAAGACACCCTTGGACCTAGCCGCATACCTCCTCTTAAAGGCACCCCACCGAGACACCCTGATTGCATCGGAACTGCACGGGACCCTGATGGATTTCCGGCACTCTACATCCAGGATTTCTGCTTGGGGCCTAAGCTTCCCACTCACCCTGTTTTGAAAAATGCAAAACCACTCCTGAGAATCTAATTTAATGATACCCAAACTTGTGGCTAAAGTCAGGATACGGTCAGTCAATTCAAGTTCTTCCTCCAAACACTGGGTGCACAGTCCCTTTGGCCTCTGTCCCCTTCTGCAATGAATCACAAAAACCCCTTGACAATATTCACACTTAAAGTGTACAATCGGATAGCATACACAATCTGACAGTAAACAACTAATCCGCTCGTTGCTGGTCATTTATGAGGACGTTGGAGTCGGATCTTCAAGTCGCTGGGGGAAGAAGTGACCCTCCAATCGGGTGCCTCCTCCTGCTGTTCGACTTTTTTCACCCTAGACGTGTGCGTCCAGCCCTTCTCCGCTGTCCTAATGGCCATGTCTGTTGCCAGGAGCACAAGAAAAGGACCTTCCCAGTGAGGAGAGAGCGGTGCCTCTTTCCACACTTTCACAAACACCTTGTCCCCAGGATGAATTTTGTGAATAGTGAACCCCAGAGGAGCACTCTGTGTCACTATTCCCTGTTTTCGAAGTTCCTGAAAGTTTCTGTTGATCGCAACCAGGTATGGTTCAATCTGACCATTCTCAAATCTGGGGTGTCCCACCGGCATTCCATGCTTGTATGGCATTCTATATAGCATTTCAAACGGTGAGAGACCCGTTTCTGAATGAGGCATGGTTCGGATATTAAGCAAAGCCAAGGGCAGACACTTCAACCAGGACATCTTTGTCTCCAAAATCAATTTTGATAACTGTGCCTTCAAAGTTTGATTCATTCTTTCCACTTGTTCTGAGCTCTGGGGGTGCCACGGAGTGTGGTACTCCCATCAAATGCCCAAAGCATCAGCCATTTGCTTAATAACCTTTGATGTAAAATGTGTTCCCTGATCCGAATCAATGTAATTCATTACCCCATATCGGGGTACAATTTCCTCCAACAATTTTCTGGCCACTGTCTGGGCCGTTGCTCGGGAGCTGGGGAAGGCTTCTACCCAATGAGTAAATTTGTCCACAATTACCAATACAAATTTGAACCTTCCCACTTTTGGCAATTCTGTAAAATCAACTTGATTTCTTTCAAATGGTCGGTACGCAATGGGGCGACTCCCCAGGGCAGCCTTCCTGGCTCTTGATTTGTTTATCTTTTGAAAAATCAAACACCCTTGTACTTCTTGTCTTGCTAGTTCATAAATTCTCTTGCACCCGAAAAATTTTAGAAATTGCTCTGCCAGGGCCTGTGCCCCCCAGTGTGTTTTCTGGTGCAACCTTCGCAAAATTTTTCTAGTAAATCCTCTGGAAACTAATTCCCTCCCATCAGGTAACCTCCACTTACCTTCCTTCAACTGACCTCCGATCTTTTCATATCATTCAATTTCCTTTGGGGAGGGCTGAGGGGAATCTTCAGGGGTTTCTTCCCTTTCAATCTCTGGGGTACTTACCACCATAAGTGCTGCAGTTTTGGGCCTCCTGATCCGCCAAATTCTTCCCTCTGGTTCGGAACTGAGTTCCTGTCTGATGCCCCTTCACATGGACCACCGGAATTTCTTCTGGCCCTCTCAGTGCTTCCAGAATTTGTCTAATCAATTCCCCATGCATCAGTTCTTTTCCCCTCATGTTGATCAGCCCCCTTTCTTTCCAAATCTTTCCAAATGTTTGAACCACCCCGATGGCATACCTTGAATCGGTGAAAATATTCCCTTTTTCCCTTTCAGTCTTTTCAATGCCCTCAATACCGCATACAATTCGCATGTCTGTGCAGACCAGCTTGCATTCAGGGGACCTTCTTCTATCACTTTTCCTGTCATCCCGTCCACGACCGCATATCCTGATTTTCTTTTCCCTTCAATCACTCTGTTTGACCCGTCTACAAACCACTTTTCCCCTTAATCTAATTCTTCTTCTTCCAAATCCTCCCTGATCTTGGTTTGCAGCTCGACTGTTTCCACGCAGTCATGAACTAATTTCTCTGCTGCCTCTCCAAACAGAAACTGTGCAGGGTTCTGCGCACCCGTTGTTCTCAATTCCAAGTCCTGTGAGTGTGTCATCGTTTGAGCCTGGCACAATACCAGTGCCCCCACGAGAATACCTCTTTCCCTGGTATCTACTGTGAGATGTGATCAGAGACAGAACAGAGCAGGCTCCAACTTGAGGTTGAAAGGGAAAAAAAACTTTATTAACCTAAAACTACAAAGAAAAACACACAGAACACATAGAACACAAGATGAAAACCTTCCAAATTTCTTCCTCCTCCCCCCACCAAATTTCCAATTCCATTACCACCCTTTAGATAACCAATTCTCAGTTCCTCGAGAAGAGAGGAGTCCCTCTTGCACCACAGACTTCCCCAGAAAACAGTCGAAACTTCTCGTGTTTCCGTGTCACGCGTGGCACCGCCCGGAGAACATTTTGCCTTGTGACTTCTTCCTTCCATGTCCAGTGCTCTCACCACTGCACATGGACCAGAGCTGCTTCTAGGGTTTTTCCCTTTAAGGATACTTTGTCCAGTTCCAAAAAGAACACAGTCCCTCTCCCTTTGGGACACCTGTCCCCCCCAAATTTCACCCCCTGGGGCCGAGGGGTCTCTTGAACAGAGATCATCTTCTTCTTCTTCGAAGACGGAGGGCACCACCACCACCCTCCTCACCCGTCATCTCTGTTCACACACCTCCACATCACCGCACTCTCCTGGCTCTGAGCCATCGCCTCCCCTAGAATGCAGTCTCTGTGTCGCAGGAACACAAGTGGTTCTGCTGTGGCTATACAAGAAAAGTCCAGCCAAAGGCCACTCCATCATCTCCTCCCACCTAGGATTCTTCTCAACATCCTCTCAATCTCATCAACTTCAGGAGGAATCAGCATTTGCAAGGTTTCCATCCTCCCCAGAAGGGTTAAAAGTCCCAGGCTCTGCCGGTTTGCTTCATGAACTCTCACGCCTGGCTGCCCTGCTGGCCACCCCCCCCTTCTCCTTCACGCCGGCCGCGCTATCACAGGCATCGGCTCTGGCTCTCTCCCTCTCTCCGGGGGGGGAGGAATGGGGGATGGCTGCCCGAAGCCCTTGCAATGTTCTCCTCCACCCTTGGGCCCAGGCCTGGCCTACCTCCCTCCGGCCACATGGCTCCCCTCCCCCCCTGCCCAGCTCGGAGCTAGGCAGGGAGGTTCTGGTCAGTTCAAAACCAGAACCCAAAAAGGAAATTCCCCTAGGAGTTCACAGCTTTTAACCCCCTGTGTTCTCAGAGGTGTATCCATGCCCTCAGTGGACAAACCAGGTGCCAATATTCAAATCTGAACACCGATTGGCTTGACCACACCATCACAAAAAACTTCATTTCCTCTCAAACCACGACAGAGTGAATCAAAATGGCCTCATATATCAGCAACCTTGCATCTGTGAGCCACACTTCCGCTTTCTGCTGTAGTATGCCCTGCACGTTGCGCGGTGCAAATACTACCAGAGGTGCCCTGAAGGTTACCTTCTTTGCTTCTTCCACTAGCAAAGCCCCAGCTAAAATTGCCTGCAAACATGTGGGCCAGCCTCTGCTGACCGGGTCCAAAAGCCGGGACAAGTACCGTACAGGCTTCCTGATCCCCGCCCAGTCTTGCATCAGCACCCCGTGTGCTGTGTAGTTGCTAGCATCCACAAACAACTGAAAAAGTTTCCTGACATCTGGGAGGCTCAACACTGGCGCTGCCGTGAGCGGCTCCTTGACTCCCTTAAACTCTTCCTCGTCCTTTTGTGTCCATTTGATCCTATCTGTGGTGAGTTTCTCGTAGAGAAATTTCACCTTTTCACTCTAACTTTCAATCCACTGCCGACAATACCCCAACAATCCCAAAAGCTGCTGGACCTCTCTTTTCGTCTGCGGGGGTGGTAAGGCAATAATTCCTGCCACCCTCTCCGGGTCCAATTTTTTTTTTCCCTTTGTTAACCAATGCCCCAGATATCTGACCTCTGGTTCTGTGAACTGCAATTTCGATTTTGAAACTTTCAATCCCTTTTCTTCCAAAAAGTTCAAAAGCCCAATTGTGCTCGTCCTTACCTCCTCCTCCCCTTTTCCTGCAACCAACAAGTCATCTACGTACCGCAGAACCTTTGTTCCTTACGTGGGTACAAACTCACTCAAAACCTGCTCAAGTGCCTGTCCAAATAAGTTTGGAGAATCCACGAAGCCCTGAGGCAACGAAGTCCACCTGAGCTGCTGCTTCCTATTTGTCTCTGGATCTTCCCATTGAAATACGAAATAATTGCGACTGCTCTCATCCAGAGGACACGTCCAGAAAGGATCTTTTAAATCAATCACGCTGTCCCACATATCTTCAGGGAAGAGATTGTTTAACAAAGTGTAAGGATTCGAAACAGTGGGAAACAGTCTTAGTTCTCTGATTCACAGCCCGTAAATCTTGCACCAGCCTAAAGCTGCTATCCGGTTTTCTCACTGCCAAAATCGGGGTATTATGTCGTGACATGTACAGTTCCAGTGTGCCTTTCTTTATTAATTTGTCAATCACTGGTTTCAAGCCCCTCCTCCCTTCCATGGAGAGGGGATACTGTTTGGCCCGTATAGGTTCTTCAGGTCTTTCAATTTCCACCCAAATCGGTTCTATGTCCAACCTCCCAGCTTCTCCTGGGACATACTGTGGTATTTTCCACAAGGGTCACAGGATGAAGGAAGAGACGAGAAAGCTGACTCCATGTTTCAGAAGGCTTGATTTATTATTATATGATAGATATTATATTAAAACTATACTAAAAGAATAGAAGAAAGGATTTCACTAGAAGGCTAAGCTAAGAATAGCAAAGGAATGAAATAACAAAATCTTCCCTCAGACCGAGACCGGCCGGACAGGTGATCTGTGATTGGCTCTTAATTGGAAACAGCCTGATGAGGCCAATCACAGATTCCCCCTGTTGCATTCCACAGCAGCAGATAAGAATTGTTTACAGTTTGTTCCTGAGGCCTCTAAGTTTCTCAGGAGGGGAAAAATCCTAAGGAAAGGATTTTTCATAAAACATGTCGGTGACAACATACCACACCCTCGGGTCTATCTTTATCTCATCAGGGGCAGTGACACTGTAAAGCTTCACTTTAAGCTGAGCTCTTTCCACTGATAGACCAACCCCTAGAGCGACCATCATGTCCCGCTCCAGCAAGTAAAGTCTGCGTCCTTTGCTAATAAAATATTACCAATGTGCCTTCTGTTTCCCGTGTTTATTTCAACATTTCTTATGATTGGGACCTCAAAAGGATTCCCTTTTGCCCCTGTCACCACCATGGAATCATTGCTCAAAGAGCATCCCTTTGGTATTTGTAACACTGTCGTCCACTCTGCTCCTGAATCCACCATAAACTGTAGTTCTTCTTTGTAGGGTCCCACTTTTTATTTTATCAAGGGCTCCCTAGATGTTCTGGGACCCAAACGGAAAAGCCCCTGACACATCTAATCTTCCTGAAACATTGCCTGGTCCTTGGCTCTGTTTGGTCAATTTTGTTTAATGTGCCCCTTTTGTTTGCAGTAGTAGCACTCAAACTCCCGCTTTTGCTCACCCAAACCCTTGTCCTGAGCCTGAGATGGACCTGTTTTCTTTGTCAGGGCCTTTTTCGCTGTATCTTTTCCCCGTTCCTGTTTCTGAGTCTCTCTCACCGCTGCCACCAGGACTTTAGCTTGTATTTTGTGTTTTTCCTTGTCCTGGTGCATGTAGACTTTCTGAGCTTCCCGCAACAGTTCCTGCAGTCCCTGTTCCTGCCAGCCATCTATTTTCTCCAACTTCTTTCGAATATCTTCCCAAGATTTTGCTACAAACTGTGTCTTTAACAACACCATCCCCACCGGAGAATCAGGGTCCATCCTTGAATACATCCTTTCATCCGGGGAATCAGGGTCCATCCCTGAATACATACTTTCAGGGATACTTGTGGCTGTGGCTGCGCTGCAGCCGCGTGGCCATGTGGGGGAGCGGATGCCGCCGCTTGTTCTGGTGGCGGTGGTGATGCAATCGCCTGAACTTGCGGCACCCCCACCTCAGGAGGCATCCCTGGTGCCACTTGTGCCAGCGCGGGATCTGGCTGCTGTGGAGCCACAAGGTAAGGGGGTGGAAGGTTTCCAATGGTTCCCACTCTCTCCCTGTTTTCACCTCGCGCCAGCAGGCTCGCACACGATACAGACCCGGGCGAGCATGCCTCCACATGTCCACATACTTGATTTCCTCAGGAGCCGGTGGACTGTGACTGTTCACATGGTCAAACAAAGACTCACAGGTCCAATTTTCAAACGTGCCGAATATCGGCCAAACCACGTACTGTCCGATCTCCCTCCCTCCCCATTTCTCCATATTGAAATGGATCATCTTTTCCTTGGATTTCCCCCACCTCCGTGGATTCTCATCCCGGTGTTCCAGCATCCACCCCAGAGGACTATCTCAGGGTATTTCTAGTAACACTCTCTCGGGGACCTGAGGGATTTTCTCCTGGGTTTTTTTTTGTTCCTTGCTCTTTCCCAACCCCATTTTCTCAAGGAAGGTTATGATTTTCCTTACCTTTTGTCATTTTCCTGGGACTTTCGTCTCGAGTCCCGATCCTTTCTTCAACATCGGGTTTTCCGTCTCGCGAAAAGTCGCCAGCCTGACCAAGTTGGACAGTTAACCGCCCTGTCGACTTGTAGGTAGTCTTTCTTTCCTGTTTCCTCCACTTTCAGAAGGTGTACGAATTCCTGGAACCTTCTAGGCTCACTTCTCCCCTTCCAATCCCAAACGTGGCCAGTTTTCCCCCTAGACTCTTCCCGAGCCCTGGGTCTCGTGTGTTTCGAACCAGAACCTCTCGCTTCCCCCTTAAATGACCACTTCCCTCGCGGGATAGTGGAACTGCAATTGTGGGGTCCGCACTCGCTCCGTGACAATGTCACGTCTCACACACGCGTCAGATCACGCTCCACCCAACCACGCAATATTTACGGTCCTTTTCTTGCATGGATCTCTTCGTGCACGTTGATTTTTACGGATGAAAAAACCCTCAGATCTCAGAGATCTCTCTAGATCTTTCCAAGCCGAGAATGGGCCCTTATCTCCCTTGGCTGTGGCTCCGTTAGCACACAGCTCCAGTCATCATCCATGGCTCCGGTCTGCAGTTTTTTGTGGATCTGATTGGTTCCGAAATCCGATTCCCATCCAGGCCACTAAAAATCAGCGGGGCGCCCTCCAGGTGGGAAAAGGGGTTCCCGGACCCCAATATCAGATCACGTCGGGTCGTCACCAATTTGTTGTAAATGATCAAATCGGCAGCCAAATTTATAAAAAAATTCTTATAAATTTATTAGATCGACAACCAAAATAGAATATTATAAAACCGCCACAGCCAAGACAGCGTCAACTCTGGACTTTGACGCTGGGTGAACCTGGTTCAAACTGACGTAGTGTCAGCGTCTCCCCAGAGTTTCACACCAACTGCTCCAGGTAGCCAGTTTATATACAGTTTATTCTGCCTGAAGCAGAAATGACCTAAGATTTCTGTAGGTCCCTACATATGTATAACGGGGACTATACAGATTCAGTCCCGTACAAAAGTTAGTCCATAGGTTTGGATGACTGTCTGAGCTCCTCGAAATGGTCTTCCTTTCAGCTGTAGCCAAGACGTCACCACTGTTCCTCGATGTAATCTCTGATGTAATCTCTTCCAGGTGCCTGTTCTGTGAATGTTCTGGACATTCCTGGGAAATGGCCAATGATTGCCCTGGAAGGACTTATTCATTTGTTAATAGTCATGATTTTATCTGGGCGAGTCCGGGAAGTCTTTTGAATAGAAAGGAAGGCCCTGCTTCTGGCCATGGGGGTCAGAGGCATGGTTGGATCTTTATAATTTTTATACAGTTACAAAGCATTAATTATCTCTATCATATACTAAAATTACTGTGATTTCACACTTCAAAAAATATAATTTTTTAGGTCATATCAGAAGGAGAATCTTCACAGAAGTTGAGTATGGAGCACTTTCAGATAGAACATTAAATATAACATTTATAAAGAAATATAACCCCATTTCTTAATATCTTTTGTGTAGGATGCATCACAAGCTGATTTGTTATATACCCTGCACCAGCACCAATCCCAGGAGCAGTTGTATGAGGTGTCTCAGCCCTGCCTTGTAACCACCCCTCTGCCCAGCTCTGCTGCCCAAAGGTGGCCTCTGAGCACTTGCATTCCAGGATGGCTACAAGACAATGCTGTAGATGTTTATCTCATCACCAGGGGATCACTCCCTTACAGGGAGTCCTGTCTCTGGCATTCCTGCTTCCAGACAGTTTAACCCCTTCTGCATTAGGGCCTTCTTGCCCTCCATGGCAGATCTTTTCTTTATCACTACTAAGCAGTTACAATTTCACTTTCCCTTTCACTTGCTATAATCTCAAAAATTTCTGTTTAGAATAAAATCTTAGTAACTGTTAAGTCACGGCGGGGTGGGGGGTGGGGGGCAGGAATAGTGGTGCAGGAGACAATGACCACTCACCCCAGTGTTCAGTGTTCATGTAGCAACAGAGAGATTTTATTTCCCAAGCCCCCCCTTATATAGTGCATTTGAAAGACTCGGTCTGGATGCTCTCATTGGTTTGAACTCCATGTCCCTTCAGGTTCTGGCCAGTGAGATGCCTGCAGCCTTGGGAGATATTTGATTGGGCAAGACCCCTGTCTATCACGGTAACAAGTAACTTAAAGCTTTTCTTTTTAGGTAGAGTGATTTACAGTACAGTGGGTTTGAGTTAACTGATGTCAAGCGAACTTAAATGTGTTTACCTGTGAGGAAAGGGCAAAAAGGACTTTAATAAGTAAATACTACTTCTTATATCAAACCCAATTCTATTCAATATCATCCTAGAAGGAACAGAGTGCTAGAAATAATGTCAGCAAACTGAAGATTAAAGGCAGTGTCCTGGTTTAAGGCAAATTTGGGAGAAAACCTCTGAAGGGGTTCCTCTAGAAAGCAGATTCAAGCGGCCCCTCCCCCAACTGGTTTGGGAAAAGATTTCCTTGGAGAAAAGTGGAAAAAACTGTTTATTTAACAGGCAAAGCATTCACCAGCACAAAAAAAAAAAAAAAAAAAAAAAAAAAAAAAAAAAAAAAAAAGGAACACTATTAAACAATAAAATCTCTTGCCAATCTGAAGAGATGATAAACTCAGAAAGTCCTTTTCGTGGATTGCAGCTCAGCTCACCCAGTCTGTTATCAGTCCCTCTGGTGCTGGAAATGCCGTGGCTCAGGCCCGGCCCAGTGGGCCACAGGTGTGAGCTCCTGGTGCTCTTCTGGGTGTTCAGTCCAGAGCAGGTTCAAACAGTTCCAAGAAAAAGAAAAACCACAGCCTAGGGAATTTCTCTGCCTCAGCTAGCTAAAAACTAACTAAATAGCAAAGGAGAGCTCTCTCTCGCTGTCCATGCTGCAGACAACACAGTCCAGGAGAAGGATGCAGGGAAGCAAGCGCAGTTTCTGATAACAAACTCTGCGCTTCTTCTCTCCCCCCCTTCACTCTCAGTACCATTCTTAAAGGTGCAAAACTTATTTTTGGGCTAAACAGATGAATGGGGATACAAGCATCATAAAGTCACCCCAGGATAGGGCAGCCTGACATCACAACTCTTTTATTGCAACATAGGGGAGTAGAAATTTACTACAGTTCTGCTTTTCATATAAATGTATGTGTAGCAGATTTTTGTACCAGTGTATCACTTCTTAATCTTTTGTCCACAAGGAATGTTTCCCTGTTCATGTCATGTTTTCTAACAGTGTTATATACGTAATATACTTTATCTCTGTAGCTAGTTAGTAGAAACCAGGAGCCACAACCCAAAAAGCAAGAATAGAATGACACCATAAATCTGATCAAACAAGAAGATAACACAGTAACAAGCTGCTAATTAAGCCAAAGAAGAATTTTACTTGAACTTTGTGAGAACCTTTAATCATTGACATAGTAAAATATCTGCCCATTGGCTATAGAAGCCCCTTACTCACAGAAGCCCCTTCCCCATAGAGCACAGGCAGTAAAATACTTCTGTCCTGTATCTTTAAATGGAGCCAAAGCCAATGGCTATAGCTTTAGATTGTGAGTATAGGGGAAATGTTTTCACTGTTTGTAGTGTATAAAAGTGGGTAGCTGGCATACTGAGGGTGTGCTGGCTTTGTGGATTCACCACCTAACATCATTCTTTTGCAAACCTCCTCACTGGCAGAGCCTGAGACAAGAAAAAAGTCCTTGACTTAGAATAAACACAACTTAGCATAAAACTAAAACATTGGTGTGTAATCAACACCATTCTCATTCTGAATCCAAAGCACAACACTGTAACAGCTACTGAGAAGAAATTAATTGCATTCCAACTGAAACCAGGACACCTGTATATCCCCCCAGTTAGGGTTATGAGATAGCACAACAGTTTCCAAAAGCTGATACATACCTTCAAGATTTTTTTGGTATGAAACAACAGATCCTTTCCAATTCAATAAATCCTCAGTAGTAAAAGGAACATGTACATAGAGAGGTTGCCTTTCTATTCCTACAGCCTGTCTTAAGGGCCCTGTATAATTGGACACTCCCCTCTTTATATACCAGATATAGGGCTAAAATCCTCACTTCCCCTTTCTGCCCTCTTTTGTTCCCTTAGTAAGGAGGTGGCACACTCTAGGGGCCATTCAGAGGAGCTGTCGGTACCAAAAATTGCACATCCTCTTCTTCCCCATCCGCCCTGCAACATACAATCCCTTTTCTCCTTCTTGATACATAGCATTAACATATCTTCTCCCAATTTGCACTTTTTCTGACTATTTGAATCTCTGCAATTTCATAAAAGCATCAACATAAAAAACCTCATCCCATTTACCAGGTCAGTGACAAAACAACATCAAGCGTAAGATAATATTAAACTGCATCAACACATTTTCCCTATCCTCCAATTTATAAGGTGGACATTGCTGATTACAGTATCTCATAATTTTATCTTTCGTCATTGGATCTCCCCAAGCTTATTCCAGTTTTTCAAAATACAACCCAGAGGGCTACAGGGAGGAATTGTGGACTGTCTCAATCCCACATTGTCCTAGGGTGACTGTTATCCCCATTCGTGTGTATGTAATTTATGCTGGATATTATGTTTTGTGCCTTTAAGACTGGCAGAGTGAGAGTTTTGTTTTGGGCCTCTTATCAGCCACTCGGCGGGACATCCAGATAGCACCAGTGCATGTTGTGGCTTTTTTTGCTTTTTGCCCTGCTTTTTGCTTTCGTTCTTGCTTCTGCTTCGCTTCTGCTTTGCTTGTTCTTGCTTTTCCCCCCCCTTCTCATTAGTTACTTTAGCTAAACAGTCCAAATTCCTTTCTGGACTGTTCTCCCCACCCCGTTGGACCTGCTGACTGCTCCGGACTGGGATTTAGAACACGGAGAGAGAGTTTACACCTTGTGACTGCAGCAGCTGCCTCAGCACCAGAGGGACTGATAACAGAGCAAACCCCCAGGAGAGACTTTTCTGAATTTGTCATCTTTCTCAGAGCAGTGGAAGAGTGGTGTCATCCGGTATTGTTCATTTTGTGTGCTGGGGGGTGCTGTGATTGTCAAATAAACAGGTTCTTTCCACCTCTCTCCGAGGAATTCTTCCCGAACCGGTTGGGGGAGGGACCGTGTGGGTTTGCTTTTGGAGAAGCCCTTTTTGGGGATTCTCTTCCAAATTTGCCCTAAACCAGGACACACATTTAATAATATTTAAGTTACCCATTTCCTTTACCCTTAGGTCCAGACCTCCAACTCTTACACCACTCTGATCCCACTGATAGATTAAGGCCCACTGCTGTGTTCTCATGTGGCCTATAAACTGAAGCCTATAAACTTATACCTTTTGATTTTTTTCCCCCTCTCTGGAAGAAATGAAATATGATACCAGTCCAAGAACTCACCCCCCTTTTACCCTTGCTCAAATATATCTGAAGTGTTGCACCTTGGATTCTCTTACCACCCCAACTCTGGAGAGGATTCAGTAGTCCCTGATCAGTGTGCACTGGCATCCTGTCTGATCTGATTCTCCGTTGCCTTAAGATTTAGGTGGAATTTGGTTGACTGAAAATAAAGAAAGACCTGATAATTTCCTGCATTAGTCCCACATTTCATGCAAGAGCCAAACATCCATATAAGTCAGCATTGCCATTGAATGAAGCCATTAGATTTCTCTTGCCCTGTTTTCACGCTTGCACACCATCTTCTTTGTACTGGGCTAAAAATCCATAAAACACCATAATGCTGCTAGGTTAAAAACTTTCAGTTGCTGCTGGTGGTTTGTCTTTTAGCCTGGATCAGTTCCTTGAGGTACAAAAGAGGAAATGGTGCAGGGATGGAAAGAAGTGGGGATGTGGGCAGTGGGGTGTCATGGAGGGGTACATATGCTTGTTTAAAGCATGTGAAACTTCAGCCATAGACACAATTCTGCTGATGGTCAGCAACAGGTCTCTTTGGAACCAGCTGGAGGAAGGTCAGATGAAAACATAGGAAGAAACCAAGTAAAGAACACAAGATGAGGAAGCTAAGTTGTTCAGCGTTTGACTATAACAATGAAAAAAGCTTACTGTATTATCTTTTTTTCTTCCATGAAGGAAGCAATGGCTTTGTCAAAAATAGTAAGGAATAATAAACAAGGGAGGAGGGGAAAAAAAGGAAATTCCAAACTGTTTGGGACAGTGGAAAACAAGTATTTATAGAAGCCTGATCCAGCTGCAAAAGATGCTTAAAAAAGAAAATCATATTGATATATTTATATTGATGTGGTATGGTGACCTTGACTGGCCAATAGGTACCCACCAAGCCATTCTATCATTCCTCCTCTATCAATAAAACATACAGAAAATACAGTAGAAAAGCTCATAAGTTGAAATAAGGACAGTGAGATCACTCACCAATTACCATTATGGAGAAAACAGACTCAACTTGGGGAAATTAATTTAATTTATTGCTAATTAATAACAGAGTAGGACAATGAAAAGTAAAACCAAATCTTAAAACACCTTCATAGAATCATAGAATATCCTGCATTGCAAGGGACCCACAGGGATCATTGAGTCCAACACCTGGCCCTGCACAGGACTATCTCCAAGAATCCCACCACATGCCTGAGAGCATTGTCCAAACACTCCTTGAAGTCTGTCAGGCTTGGTGCTGTGACCACTTTCCTGGGGAGCCTGTTCCAGTGCCCAACCACCCTCTGGGGGAAGAATCTTTTCCTCATATAAAGCTATTAGAGTGCTAGATATATCTGTTTTATAGTGTGATAACCAAAACTGCCCCCAGGACTCAAGGTGAGACCACACTAGTGCAAGAGCAGGACAATCACCTCTCCTGACTGGCTGGTGATGCTGTGCCTGATGTCCCCCAGGACACAGTTGGCCTTCCTGGCTGCCAGGGCACTGCTGACTCATATTTAACTTTCTGTCCACCAGAACCCCCAGGTCCCTTTCCACAGTGCTGCTTTCCAGCCACTTGTTCCCCAGTCTGTTCACACATCCAGGGTTGTCCCATCCCAGGTGAAGAATCCAGCACCTGTCTTTCTTAAACTTCATACAGTTTGCATATAATGCCATTCCACCTGCCTTTTCTGTACTCCATATCTCCCCTGAGAAGCTTGTAACCATCCACCATGGCACTCCAATCACAGGACTCAACCCACCAGGTTTCACTTATGCCAATGATGTAAAATCTCTGGGACTGAGCCAAAGCTTTGAGCTCACTGAATTGGTTCCTCATGCTGTATGCAATAGTGTAGAAACATGTCAGGTGTGGGTCATTGTAGCCAACACCTTGTGAAGCAGATTGAGGGAGCCCATTAGTGCTTGTTTCTTCAAGTTTTGGTACACCCTCCCATCCCTTAGCACTGCCAAACCTGGTATTTTCTCCTCTCCCCCTTCCAAGCTAGTTTAAAGTTCTGTCAACAAGCCCCACTAGCTCCTGTGCTAGAATCCCTTTTCCCCTCTGAGAAAGGGCCATCCCATCAGGTGTCAGTAAAACAGGTGTTTAGTAGATCATCCTGTCTCAGTCCCTCTGGGAGCCTCTCAGGAACCCCCAGCCAGGCCCGAGTCGCGGGGGGGGGGGGGAAACCCTGACACGGCCGACTACCGGGAGACACTTTCTCGTGCCCTTAGAGTGCTGAGGGCAGCTAGGCCAGTCGCCTTTGCAGCAGAAGAGACACTAAAGACATCGGTGGAAGATAAAGGGCCGACTCTTAACAGGGATTAATCCAAGGTTCTATTCAGGAGCCAGGGGAGCTCCTACACCTTAGGGGGCCTCCTGCTGAGAGCCCCGGGAGATGTGCCAAGGTTACATTTAAAGGGAGGTGGAAACCAAAAGTAGATGACATTTTACTAACCAATAAATGACCCTAAGGGATGGGTACTGGGGGATAGACATTTAGGACAGCGTATGAGGCAAGTCTCGAGGGGCTGACCCCTAGCCTCTAGCTAATAACTTGACGTCTTGGATCGAAGCTTCTAGATGGAGGGGATTAGATGCTGAGTGATTGACGGAGAGCCAGGGTGGGGATTTGGGGATGATCTCATCAAGGGAGAGGGATTACATAGGTAAAGGGACGGGGGTACAGTCTGGGATAAACTATTTGGGAAAACTACGGGGATACAAAAACCAAACTACTTCAAAGTATTGCAAAGTATAAAAGCACACTACAACACATCCCATGGTCAAAAAACATCAAATTTTTCTAATGACACCAACCTCAAAGCCACGTGTTGTTACCTCGTTCAGAGGGGTCTCGGGATGAGGGAAGAGACGACAAAGTTGACTCCATGTATCAGAAGGCTTGATTTATTATTATATGATATATAAGATATAAAAACTATACTAAAAGAATAAAGCTAGAGATTTCACTACCAAGGCTATCCTAAGAATAGAAAAGAATGTGTAAACGAAAAGTCTTCTCAGCCCGAGACACTGGACAGGTGTTTTGTGATAGGCCCCTAACTGGAAACAGTCCGACGGGGCCAATCACAGACCTTCCCGTCGCATTCCACAGCAGCAGATAAGAATTGTTTACAGTTTGTTCCTGAGGCCTCTCAGCTCTCAGGAGAGGAAAATTCCTAAGTAAAGGATTTTTCATAAACTATGTCGGTGACAACGTGTTGATCTGATGGATCTGCTGGCTCCTTTTAATATTATTCCTTGCTACTGGAAGAACTGAGTAAAACACTACCTAAGCTCCTGATCATTCAACCAATTGTCCCAAGGCCCTGAAATCCCTTTTTATTGCCCTCAGACTTCTCTTTGTTATTTCATCACTGCCAACTTGAAGGACCAATAATGGATAATAATCAGAGAATCTTACTAGACTGTAAAGTTTTCCAGTCATGTCCCTTACCCCAGCACATGTGAGACAGCAGACTTCCCTGTGAGTTGGGTCTGCTCTGCATATTAGGCCATCCATTCCCCTTAGGAGGAAGTCTTCTTCTCCAACTACCCTTCTTTTCCTCTTAACAGAGGAGGTTGTGATACAGGGGGTTGATTGTGCTGCCTTAGGTAGTCCCTCTATCCCAAAAGGACCTTTGCCCACCTCATCAGTTGTCTGGCCTCCTAGTTCCAGAGCATCCTACCTGTTGTAGAAGATACCAGTCCTACTTGCCATCATCAAGTTTTCAGGAGGAGGAACCTTCCTCCTAATATGGGCTTCCAGCCTTCATCTTTAACAGACCCTTGACCAACTACTTGACAGGGTTCCAAGTCCACCTGCACCTCCACTACAATGGAGTTTCAAGACTCCTGAGACTATAGCATCTCTGAGAATAACCTATCAACCCCTCACTGTCACCGACATAGTTTATGAAAAATCCTTTCCTTAGGATTTTTCCTCCTGAGAAGCTGAGAGGCCTCAGGAACAAAATGTAAACAATGATTATCTGCTGCTGTTGAATGCAACAGGTGGATCTGTGATTGGTCTCATGGGGTTGTTTTTAATTAATGGACAATCGCAGTCCAGCTGTCCAGACTGTCTCAGTCAGAGACAAACCTTTGTTATTCATTCTTTTTTCTATTCTTAGCTAGCCTTCTGATGAAATCCTTTCTTCTATTCTTTTAGTATAGTTTTCATATAATATATATCATAAAATAATAAATCAAGCCTTCTGAAACATGGAGTCAAGATTCTCGTCTTTTCCCTCATACTGGGACCCCTGCGAACACCTTCACACCTCAATTTCTTTAATAACATATAGCACATTCACTTCCTCTCATAGTTCCTTCACATGGCAACACAGATCATTGACAACAGCACACCACATGCAAAAGGAATGACTAGCAGGCCCAGCCTCAAGCACGAGTCTTTACTGCATCTATTGACTGCTCTGTGAGGAGCCCTTCCTGCCCACACAAACTGCCCTGCCCTGCCATGCCACATCCTAGTTGCTGGCCTTAGTCACTAATACTCCCTGGAGCCCACCCTGCTCCTGGCAATGCCCCTTCCTCACCTGATTGGCTCGTGAGGACTTTTAGGTCCTGACAGGGCTCGAGGCTGCTGCTCGGGTGTCCCTGAGCTTGGGAAGGTCCCTGTACAGCTTGATCAAACCCTTCCCCCGGACTTACATCAGTCACTGCCGCTACTGCTACCTCACCAACTTCCTCCTACCCCCACCTTCTTCCCAAGCTCAACTTCACTCCCAGCTCTTCTGCTTCCCTCCCCTGAGAGGCACTGGGGGATGAGGAATGGGAACTGCGGTCAGTTCATTACATGTTGTGTCTGCCACTCCTTCCTTCCTCATGCTTTTCCCCTGCTCCAGCGTGGGGTCCCTACCTCAGGATACAGTCCTTCAGGAACTTCTTTAACATAGGTCCTTCCTACAAGTTGCAGTTCTTCACAAGCTGGTCTAGCACAGATCCTTTCCACAGGATGCAGTCCTTCAGAAACAGACTGCTCCAGAGTGAGTCCTCTACAGGGTCAAAGGTTCTGCCAGAAAACCTGCTCCTCTGTGGGCTTAAAATATGAACTACACTTCTGTGGATGAGTGCACAAATAATGTCTGTATAATGATAATAATGTTTATATCTGAGTCATAACAAAATACTGTCCTATTTTTTAAATAGTCTCGAGTGGTGGTGGTAACTTCATTTATAATTTTTTCCCCAGTAAAAGAACACATTGTTAAAAATGACCATATAATATTGGCTTTTGCATTTATGTATTAGCTTTTGCATGTTGTTATTGATCATAAGTATTTAGACATGGTACAAATTATAACTCCTTTTAGCTGCTTGTTAATATAACATAATCTATCAGTTTAAGTATGCAGTGTATAGCTCATAGAAATAGTAGTGTAATGAATATGATGTCTATGTATCGCTTATAGAAATAGTGGCATGATGAACATATTATACTATAGACCTTAGCAAAAACATAAGATGTTAAAAGGCTTTTGTGTAACTAAGAAAACAGTGCAAAGCCATCCGAGGTCTGACCTCTTCAAGTGGTAACAGTCATACAAGACAGAGCACCGAGGAGACTGGGAAGAGCTCATTAACTCCTCTTATCAGAAAAGTGTGAAGCAATGGGGATGAAACCATGGGAAGGAATAAAATTTATTGACTTGATCTCAAGATGTCATGCAGATAAGTCAGGATGGGAAACCTAAACACAAAGAAGTCCCTGCAACATCAAAAGCTCACAGGAATGTTTGAATAATATATAAGCTAATGAATATGCATGTAACCCCAGCAATATAACCTTATAAAGAGAACATGATTTTAAGCTATTTTGGTGCTCTTTGGCCATTTGCCAAAAGCACCCCAGAACTGGAAATATTGTCTTTCTTTTATCCTTTATTAAACTTTTAAAATTTTAAAGAGTGAACTCTGTTTTTCACAACATGGCGTGTCTCAGCATAATTAGAACCCAATTTTTCCCCACAGCACTAAATTCAACTTGGTGAGTACAGCCCTAATTGTAGTAGTTCCCCCATTTCTGTTAGGAGCATACCTTCCTTTTACACACATGTATCCTAATTTCTGTAACTTGCATGTGTAAAGAACCAACTAGTTCTGTATAAGCAGTCATTACAAGATAGATGACCATATGACCATGCTGTGTAGCATTATTTGCAACTGTGAATAATAGCTATAGGGGACAAGAAGGATTCTGCTGAATTATGAGTTTTCCCCTGATGCTTTTTAAACAATGCATTTATCTGTTCTTCATTTTTCAAAGTATCTTCCCCAACTATGCAGCTATTTATCAATATCATGTATACTTCTGCATTAGTAAATACCTAGTAACTATAATTGTGGCCTGAGTATTCAATTGTGGTTTAAAAAAAACCTCAGTATACTTGTTGATTTTATCACAGCCTCCAAATTTGGATCACAGACATCATGTAAGAAATATTTTTGTCATTTAAAGAGCGAACCTGCAGCTCCAAATAGAATATTATATTGCCTATGACTCTGAGAAGGGATTTTTCAGAAACATTTGGAAAAGGATAGTTATGATCACTGCAGATAAGGAGTTGGCTGGAGCTGAAACAGAATTCGTAATGTAAGGAATAGGGCAGTATTAGGGTTACTGATAACAGGGAGGAAGACTACAGATCTATATTACACATTTATTCTAAGCTATTTCAATGAGAGGAAGTACATAAGTTGGTGAAAACAGGATTAAGTACCAGTATAATGGCAGCTTTTAAAAATATTACTGGATATGTTGGAGTTCATGTTAGATACAGATGTAGATTAAGCTTAGTTGCCACCACATAAATGCTGATTTATATATGTACAAACACAAAGCTATAGAAGTGTGTACATCTGTATATAAAGAAAACTCCCTTGTAAAAAATGCATATTATATGATTGGCTCTTCTCAAATATTAAAAGGAATACTATGTGTGTTATGTTGGAAAGTTATGTTGTATTAATTTGTAGTACTGTATTGTGAAAAATACGCATTTTGATTGGCTTTTCGCAAATATTAAAATGAATATTATATATGTTATGTTAGAAAGTTATGCTGTATAATTTTCTTAAGTAGTGTGTTAAATATAGGTTTAGGTTATAACATAATGTTAAAATAGAAACTATGCTGTGTAGGATACTTTTTAACTATCTCAAGAAAGAGATGAGATAATCAAGAAATTCTTTGCACAGAGATAACAGCAAAAAGACAGTAAAATCCCAAAGAGAAAGAATTATTGCCTCCTTATCATGAAGAACTAGTCTCCTTGCAGACTTCATGGAGTCTGACCATGATTTACAAGATGAAGGAAGGGAAATTGACAATAACCAGAGAAATCCCTAGTTTGAAAGGAATGTATGCATCATGTATGAGATATATGAATATGCAACAGGCTATTGCTTTTAAGGGTTAATCCTTTGTTATCGAGCCATGCTTTTTTTAGGAAAGCATCTGAACATTCGTATTCTTTGCTTTTGTTGTCCTTTTTTGTCCTAACTCTGATTGTCCAAATTCTTATTGCTCTAATTTGTATTACTATTTTTATAACCATTTTATTACTATTAAACTTTTAAAATTTAAAACAAGTGCTTGGCATATTTCACAATTTGGTGCTGTGACTTGTATTTAACATCTCGCTGCAGGCGCCCTAAGGGATTCCCAGAAGGGAAGGTGCGCCCTGCCCATTTGGCAGCCCCTGCTGTTTCTCCTGGGTGGCTGACAGACGCAGGTTGCAACCGGTGCACAAAAAGAGACAATAAAACAAAGAAAAGGGGAAATAGGCTCCCTAAAACCGTGGTAATTTACCCTCTAAGACTAGTTGTGTGTTATGAACAAAAAAATGTTACCGTTTTTTTTAAGAGAAGGAGCAGCAGAGGAGTTTTTGAGTTGATCTGAGAGTTGACCGTTGGCCAGGAGTTCTTTGTTAGTGAAATGTTGTAACCGCCAGTTAAGTATCCTTAAGTATCACCATTTGACTCTCTATTGTGGAGGATTCTTGTTTTTCAGCACCATCCTAGTCTGTTGCCAGGAGGATGACAATCCCCCCTCGGAAGGTGGGGAGAGGGGGATATTTGCATCTCAGGAGACATGCAAATTTGCCTCCAAAACCCAGACTACCTTGGGACAGGACCTTTACCAAATCCTGGAAAATACCCCAAAAGAGGTGAGCCGAAACAGAATTAAAAGGTCAGAGTGGTGTCTGGACAGCAGGGCCGGGGTCCGAAGCCGGCAGAGACGCTTGAAAACCTCGGTCACTCCTCGCCCCAACTACAAACGATGCCAGTCAGACCCAGGACCCGCTGAACTGACAACCCAAACTGAAACCCTGGGTATACCCCACTGCCTTGCGAGGACAGGACTCCCAGCCCTGCCCCCTTGGGGACAGGGCTGCAAATCCTCCTCTTCTGATTCACTGCTGGGAGCGGCGGCAGAACTCCGCGGATCTGCCACAACCCCCATTTTCTAGCTGATCACTTTAATAAAGGCATTAAAAGGAGGTGAACCCCCTGCCCTGTATATTTCATTGTGCACACAAAGAACCCAAAAAGGAAAAAGGATTGGTACGTACTTTTTGGGGGGACAGGTACGGAGGGATGAATGTATGTGTGAATGAGAGGCAGGCTGGTTATCCCAGACCCGCTACATGAGTGGTTAGTCTCCCATGCTGCGTTTTCATCTTTTCGCGAGAAAATCGGCCACTAAAGAGACGAAGCGAGAGATAAAAGGAGTGAGAGACTGGGTCTCAGGGAGGAGAGGAGTTTCCTAGCCCAATCCACTAGGAAACGGGACAAAAGGGAGGGGCCCCTAAAAATTCTGCTGGGTTGAGGGATGAGAATGTCCGAGAGCATCCAGAATTAAAACATGCTGGGTTGAGGGATTAATATTCCAAGAATATCCAGGGTTGAGAAAAATTCTGCCAGATTGAGGATATGCCCAAGAGCATCCAGAGCTGGACAACACAGCTGGATTGAGGGATAAAAATGCCCAAGAGCATCTGGGGTTGGACAACACAGCTGGATTGAGGAATATCCAAGAGTACTGGGGCTGGCCAGTTACATCTGAAATTGTAACAGGTGATTTGAAAGTAAAAGGTACCTTATTGTTGTCTTGTGTGTAAGAGTGAGTCACACACAAAATCAGCCTCAATTTCCCAGGTGAGTGGGAAGGGGACTGAGGAAAAAGGTGTATGTGACCTGCAAATAAACCATTGTTCCCCCAGGTGGGTGGGGGCTGTGCCATAAAGTGTAGGTGACCTGCAAACAAGCCATTGGTCCCCTGGGTTCGTGGAGTGGGCCGTGGCTAAAGAGCGTGACACGCAGACAGCCTCACAGGTGAACTGGTGCCAGAGGCGACCAGAGTCAGGGCCCTTCCAGGAGGCCCAGTGATACTGAAACCCTGAGGCCAATGCCAAGGCGAGGGGGGCCACAGAGACCCGCAATTCTCTGGTGACAGGGGTCCGATTCGAATCCTGAGAGTGTGAAAGAATGTGTGAATGAGAAATAAAAGTGAGTCAAAGTAGATGAATTAAAGTATATGTAATGTAGATTGTGTATTTTAAGCTTCACAATATCTCCTTGGAGGGAGGTGTATTGTATTAAAAAGTAGTGGGAGAAAAAGGTTTTGTTTTTTTTTTTTGTGTGTGTAGTCAAAAGAAAGTGGTATTCAGGTTGCTAGTGAAAGTGAGAAACAGAGGCATGGGATGAATAAATAAGGTCTTTAAAAAATGGGACAGAAAACCAGTAAGTTGGATACAGGAAAGAAAAAAGGGGGAATAAAAGCATACTAGCAGAGATACCCCAAAATAGCCCCTTGGGAGTTATGTTAGCTAACAGAGATACAACTCCTTGCAAAAGGAGAAAATACAGGGTATGCTGTAGTTGATGGGAAAAAACATGCAAACTATGGAAAAAGGGAAATTAACCTTAAACTAGTAAGCTCAAACTTGTGAATTATATATTTTAAAAAGAGCACTAGAATATTTAGCACAAGAGAAAGGAGTTATATATTGATTCAAGGTATGCCTTTAGAGTAGTACATACCTTTAGAAAAATTTAAAAAAGGAGGTTACTTAATTCAAGAGGAAAAGGATTAGTACATGAGGGGCTCATTTTAGAGGTTTTAGAGACATTACAATTACCTGAAAGAGATAGCTATACTACATATTAAGGGACATCAAAAG